>NC_092055.1:53040406-53181303 GCF_003086295.3 Arachis hypogaea
TGTCAGAAGGACACTTTGTCAGTTACTTGTATCTCTCCCAAGCTCATAGAGGGATTCACCTTCCTTCTGTCTAAAGGTTTGAACATCCACTCTAAGCTTACTCAGCTTTGAGGAGGAAAGAATTGGCTAAGAAAATCGTGACCATTTATCCAAGAGTTCAGGCTATCTTGGGTGAGAGTCCAACCACACTCTAGCTCTGTCTCTACAGCAAACGGAAAAGCATGAGCCTGTAGACTTTAGGATCTATCCATTAGTCTTAACAGTATCACAGATCTGCAAGAATTCATTAAAACTGAAAAAGGATCTTCAGATGGAAGTCCATAAAACTTGCAGTTTTGTTGCATCAGAGAAACTAATTGAGGTTTCAGCTCAAAATTGTTGCTCAATGGTAGGGATGGAGATGCTTCTTCCATGTAAATTGGAATTAGGTGCAGTAAAGTCACCAAGCATCCTCCATGCATTATTATTATTTCGGCTGCCATCTCTTCTCTGTTCGAAATTCCTGTAAGGTTTCTCTGATTGTGTATTTAGCTTCTCTTGTTCCTCTTCAGAGTCTTTCAGTTCAGATCTACTTCAACAAGAATTCTGTCCTTCTCCTGCTCATATGAAAAAGAGGAACAGAAAAATAATAATAATAGGTATCCTTTTACCCAGGTATAAGGTTCCCCTTTGGAGTAGAAGAAAAAAGAATGTAATGTAAAGAAGAAAGAGAAAATTCGAACATAGATGGAAGAGGGGTTCAAATTTGGGTGAGATGAAGTGTTAGTAGATGAATAAATAAATAGGAGGAGATGAGAGAGAAGGAGGATTTTCGAAAATAAAATTTTGAAAAGGGTTAGTGATTTTCGAAATTAGGAATGAAATCAAATTAAAATTAAAAATTGAAACAATTAGTTAATTAAAAAGAATTTTTGAAAAAGAGGGAAGAGATTTTCGAAAATTAGAGAGAGAGAGTTAGTTAGGTAGTTTTGAAAAAGATAAGAAACAAACAAAAAGGCAATTAGTTAGTTGAAAAAGATTTGAAAATCAATTTTGAAAAGATAAGAAGATAAGAAGTTAGAAAAGATATTTGAAAATCAAATTTTTGAAAAGATAAGATTTAAAAAAAAAGATACGATAAGAAGATATGATTAGAATTAGTTTTGAAAAAGATTTGATTTTTAAAATCATAATTAATGACTTGACTCACAAGAAATCACAAGATATGATTCTAGAATTTGAAGTTTGAATCTTTCTTAACAAGCAAGTAACAAACTTGAAATTTTTGAATCAAAACATTAATTGATGATGTGATTTTCGAAAATTATGAGATAAAATAAGAAAAAGATTTTGAAAATATTTTGAAAAAGATTTTTGAAATTTTCGAAAATAATAAAAAAAATGGAAAAGATATGATTTTTGAAAAAGATTTTAAAAAGTTAAGATTTTTTTTTAAAAAAGATAAGATATTTTTTTGATTTTTGAATTTCTAATGATGAGAGAGAAAAACATGAAAAAGACTCAATGCATGAAATTTTTGGATCAAAATAATGAATGCATGCAAGAATTCTTGATGCGGGGAAAACTTGTCTCTCAACAAATTTCCCTTCGGCAAGTATACCGAATTGTCGTCAAGTAAAACTCACAATAGAATGAGGTCGAATCCCACAGAGATTAACGGATTAAGCAATCAATGGTTAATTGATTATCCTAGTTAGACGATTCAGATTTGGATGATGAGCAACAAGGAAATGTAAATTGACAGAAAAGAAAGCAATAAAGTGCAAAAAAGTAAAATTGTAAGAAAAGTAAATGTAAGAACTAAAAATAAAATGAACATTGGGATCAAGAGATATTGTAATCCTCCGGATCATGTTCGTTCTCATCTCTTCCTCAATCAATGCACTCATTGATCTCCTTGGCAATCTTAAGTGATTAAATTACAATTTCTTGTAATTCAATCTCTCAAATCTTGATCAATAGCCAATTCCTTGGTCAATTGCTCATGAGAAGAGATGAAGTATGGTCACTGATTATACCACATGCATTTCCCAAATCAAGTGTTGAGAGGATTATAGTCACATATCCATCCAAACCCAATTTGGTCCAGCATGAGAAATTATTTCTAGCTTGATCTCTTCATTCCTCTTTCAAGGTTCAGAAAAGATCCAAGTATGAATAGCTTCTTTTCCAAGATAACTACCCAATCGGATGAAGACCGAAAGCTTTCAAGTAAAATTAAGAGAAAAGAAAGAAGAAGAAGAATAAGAACTACAATTGATCCATTGAATCACAATAGAGCTCTCTAACCCAATGTAAAGAGTTAGTTGGTCATTGCTCTACCAAAAATAGAAAAGAAAGAAAGTGCAGAAAAGTAAAGATGAAGATAAAAACTGAAAATAAAACTTCAAAATTCATAAATGAAAAGTACAAAGAAAATAAGAGAAGGAAAAGTGTGTGAGGGGAGGGAGTCCGAAGACCCCTCTTCAATCCCCCATTCCAGAATTCCCCTCCGTATCCAAATGCTTTCAATGTAAAGACTAAGGCCTTTATATAGACTCTCCTAAATTACAAAATGAAATTAAAAGCAAATTACAATTAAATGAAAATACCTTTTCTAGATGCTTCTTGTGGCCTTGATTGGTTGAAAATTGTGGGCCTTCTTGCTTGAGCTTGGAAGTGGACTTGAGAGAGAAGTGAGTTAAGTTGAGGTCCAGGTGCTAAAGTTAGTGCTAAAGTTAGCCACACTAACGCTACAGGTGTGGCTTTAGTGCTAAAGTTATTGTGGCTAACGTTGCACTTGCTGCCCAGTTGGTGTTTTTGGGACTTAAAAGATGCCTCTTGTTTGTGCTCAAATTTCATTCCCACTATAGAGTATTATATATCGTTGGAAAGCTTTGAATGTCATCTTTCTAACGCAACTGGAATCACCTCAATTGGATCTCTGTAGCTCAAGTTATGCTTCTTTGAAGTGGACATGGTCGCTGGCATATAAGCCAACGTTACTGGAAATGTTGATTGCCAATAACGCTAGCGATTTTCCTGTTTCTGAAGCTCAAACTTAGTGTCCACCTTATATATTGTTGGAAAGCCCTGGATGTCTACTTTCCAATGCTTTTGGAAGCACATCATTTGGAGCTCTACAACTCGAGTTATACTTCTTGGAAGGTGAAGAGGTCAGTTGGCCAAAATACAGGCTGATACCATGTTCATCATTGCACTTTCGGGGCAGGTTTTCTCCCTCAAATTTAGTGTCAACCATGTAGTGCCATATATGCTTGGAAAGCTCTGGAATCCTACTTTCCAATGACACTGGAATCACCTCATTTAGAGTTTTGTGGCTCAAGTTATGTGTATTTGAAGAAGGCATGGTTAGGCTGTCAGGTGCCACGTTAACTTCCACGTTAACTAAGTTAAGGTGGGAGTTAACGTGGCTCATAGTGGCATGTGTGGCTCCTTCCAACGTTAGTGACAATGTTGGGTGTCACTAACGTTGGCGATCACCTTCTTTCTTCACGTTAGCTTCCACGTTAACTAGGTTAACGTGGGAGTCAACGTGGCTCATTGGGGGCTTGTGTTCCTCCAACGTTAGTGACAATGTTGGGTGTCACTAACGTTGTCGACCACTTTGTTCCTTCACGTTAGCTTCCACGTTAACTAGGTTAACGTGGGAGTTAACGTGGCTTAATGTGCTTTGGCCAACGTTAGTGACAATGTTGAGTGTCACTAACGTTGGCTTCCCCCCTTCCTTCTTAACGTTAGAGGCCACGTTAACTAGGTTAACGTGGACTCTAACGTGGCCACTCATGAGCCCTGTCCAACGTTAGTGATAATGTTTAGTGTCACTAACGTTGGCTCTATTTCCTTTCTTCAAAGTTAATGCCACTAACTTTTCTCACTAACGTTGTGGCTTTCCTTCCTTCCACGTTAGTGCCCACGTTAGTGTAACTAACGTAGCCACTAACGTTGCTCTTCTCTTCTTCTTTTAGCCTGAAATCAATCAAACAAAGTGCATCAAAGTCTTGCTCTTAAGCATGGATCATGCATCATTCAATTTATCATATAATTCATGCAAAAAATCCTCATGAAATCATGTAAAGTGCACAATGTATGCTTGAATCAAGATGTAAATGAATATCTACCCAAAACTAGCTTATTTCCTAAGAAAATGCATGAAACTACCTTAAAAACAACAAAGAAAAGGTCAGTGAAACTGGCCAAAATGTCCTGGCATCACAACACCAAACTTAAAGCTTGCTTGTCCCTAAGCAAGTACTGGAACAAGAGAATGATGAATGGAATGCCAAGAGAAATGAGTCATTCTTGTGGAAGTCATGTCCCTGGTTTTATGGTGGTTTCATGCATAGCAACTTAGGTTCATTCCTTGCTTTCAGACCTTTATCATGTCCTAAAACACTCACTTTGATTGCATCCCATGAGACTTTTATTCATTGATCCTTTTGTTGTTATTTCAGGGCTTATTTGTGTTCTTCAAGCTAAGTGCTCTGTAAGGGGGCAACTCTTTAAAATAAGCTTTCAGCCAACACTCCCGAACCAGTTGGTTCAAGGTGCTAGTGTTGAAGCACCCCTAAGGACTTACTTGCTCAAGTCTCTCCCCCATACATACACACCACAGGCATATGGTTTATTTATTTTCTTTTCTTGAGACCTTGGTGTCCAGCACCTCTTTGGGTTACTAAATGCTCTGTAGTGAGGGTTACTCTTGATAGTGGACTTTCAGCTGATAATCCCGAGTTAGTTAACCCAAGTTACCAAGTGATAAGGCACCCCTAAGAGCTTATTCATCCAAGTAGATCCCTCACACAGGAGCACCACAGACACATGCCTCAAGATTAAAACCATTGGTGGTGCCTAGCCTTATTTCTTACTCTTTTTCTTTTATTTTTCAACCTTTATTGTTCTTTCCCTTTTTCTTATTAGGATCTTCTTATTTAGCTAGTCTCATGGGGTGTTTCTCAAGCACAGCATTCATGACAGATAGTTGTCCTCCCACCTTCTGGTTGAACCAACTTAGTTAACTTATGACTACACCATAAACTCATGAACTTACTCCATAGTATGAACTCTACTCTGGTCTTTAAAAACACTCATTCTCTTTTCATTTGATTCAAAGGGACAAGCATACTAGTAAGCAAAGTAAGGTTGCAGTAATGACATTCAGACTAGAAAACACAGCCTTAATCAATAAAAAGTTTAAAAGACAGAACTGACATTCTTATCCACAAGGAGAAAGCACACATACATACAAAGAACATAGAAGACAATCATGCAAATTAAAGTGCTGGAAATAAGTAAGAGGAGAAAAGAACTTTACCACCTTGTATTTTATCTTCATTGTTATTGCCCTTTTCCTCCTATTCTTCCCCTTCCCACACCAGACATAGAATGATTGCTTATACTCAAGCAGCAATTAAAACAGTGGTGACGGGGTTTATGATGGATCATGAATGTCTTAAAATAAAGTGTGAGTATGCATGTGTTTCAGCAAGCAAGATTATTGATCACAACAAAAGCATAAGAAGTAAAACAGAGACAATGTGATTGCATTAATAAGTGGTGTTGGCGTGGTACTTTGCATGAAAGTTAAGTGGCAACACCAAACTTAGTGTGCCACTGTCAATTTAGAATGTTGCAAGTACCCAGTGAAGATTGAAAATCAAATTGTTGCATGGCAACACCAAACTTAGAGTGCAATCATATGCCAAATTATTGAAAGTAAACTAAACAAAGCAAGAAAATGTTACCTACGGTTGGGTTGCCTCCCAACAAGTGCTCTTTTAATGTTATTAGCTTGACATGTTGTTCATGACTTTCTTCCTCTTCTTCCAGTTTGTTAAGAGGAATGACCTCAAGAGGAAAGAGGAGCCAGTTAATGCCCCTTGTTTTGAGTGCCTCTCCCCAGCAAGCCTTCTTCTGTTGTTAGCTTGAGCAAACTTGCTTGTTGGGGCAGGGGTGGGATGGCTTTTGGTTGACCTTTTCTTCTTCATGAATATTGTCCTTCTTTTCTTGGTCACCATCCTTTTGTTAGTGTTCATGTTGATTGCCTTTACCACCTTGATTTCAGGATTTGGGTATTGTATGATGGGTGGAGCATCCTCTTCATCAAGAACTTCTTGAATTGGTGGTTCAATGAACTCACCCTCTATGCAACTCTCTGTTTCATTGGAGTGTGGGCTCCCTTGATTGACTTCCTCATTTGTTCTTGACCTTTGAATGAACTCCTCTGTTTCTGGAGAGGGTGAAGTGGTCTCTCTTTGTGCTCTCAGCTCTTCAATGAATTGTTCTTCTAAATAGAGTTGTGCATTCTGTCTCAATTTTTCTTCATGGTCCCTTCTTGCTATTTTCTCCTCTTCATTTGTCTTTATTATTTCTTCAAGGAGGAGCTCTATCCTAACGAGTCTCTCTTCTTCTCTACTTCTTTTGAGCTCTTCCATGAAGAGTTCCATCCTAGCAAGTCTATCTAAAGGTGGTTGGGTAGGTTGTAATGGTTGGGCGGGGTTGGTTTGTGAATGGAATTGGTTGTTTTGTGGTTGTGTGTTCTGAAAGTGGTATGACTCTTGTGGGTAGTGGATTGAGTTTTGTGGATGGTGAAATGAATTGTATGGATTTTGGATAGACTTTTGTGCTGAGGCATACTCAAATGATGAAGGATTTAGGCATGTGAAACTTGGAGGTGAGGTTGTATAATTGAGAGGTGATGGCTCTTGATGAATGGGGTATGAATGAGTGAAATCTCTTTGATTATGATCTTTCCAGGCACAGCTTGAGTAGTGATCAAAGTCATCAAAATATGGACCATTTTGTGACCCTGGCAAGCACCCTATTTCATGTTCTTGATACTCCCACCCACCATGAGCATAGTAAAGTGAATCATTCTGTGGTGGTGGAGAGTTTCCCATGAAATTTGATTTACTAAAATATGATGCATGCTCTTTTTTTTCCTGTAGAAAGCTTTGTCTCAAACAATAATCACCAAAAGAAATTGGAATCTCCATTGTCACAGATGAGAAAATTCCTAGTGAGGCAATATCACAAACAGTTGGTTAGCAAAAGAAAATAAAGAAACAAAAGAAAACAAAGACAAAAGAAAAGTGTCTAATCTAGTAAATCAATCAACCGGTAGTTTGTTAATCACAATTAATCCCCGGCAACGGCGCCATAAACTTGATGTGGGGAAAACTTGTCTCTCAACAAATTTCCCTTCGGCAAGTATACCGAATTATCGTCAAGTAAAACTCACAATAGAGTGAGGTCGAATCCCACAGAGATTAACGGATTAAGCAATCAATGGTTAATTGATTATCCTAGTTAGACGATTCAGATTTGGATGATGAGCAACAAGGAAATGTAAATTGACAGAAAAGAAAGCAATAAAGTGCAGAAAAATAAAATTGCAAGAAAAGTAAATGTAAGAACTAAAAATAAAATGAACATTGGGATCAAGAGATATTGCAATCCTCCGGATCATGTTCATTCTCATCTCTTCCTCAATCAATGCACTCATTGATCTCCTTGGCAATCTTAAGTGATTGAATTACAATTTCTTGTAATTCAATCTCTCAAATCTTGATCAATAGCCAATTCCTTGGTCAATTGCTCATGAGAAGAGATGAAGTATGATCACTGATTATACCACATGCATTTCCCAAATCAAGTGTTGAGAGGATTATAGTCACATATCCATCCAAACCCAATTTGGTCCAGCATGAGAAAGCATTTCTAGCTTGATCTCTTCATTCTTCTTTCAAGGTTCAGAAGAGATCCAAGTATGAATAGCTTCTTTTCCAAGATAACTACCCAATTGGATGAAGACCGAAAGCTTTCAAGTAAAATCAAGAGAAAAGAAAGAAGAAGAAGAATAAGAACTACAATTGATCCATTGAATCACAATAGAGCTCTCTAACCCAATGTAAAGAGTTAGTTGGTCATTGCTCTACCAAAAATAGAAAAGAAAGAAAGTGCAGAAAAGTAAAGATGAAGATAAAAATTGAAAATAAAACTTCAAAATTCATAAATGAAAAGTACAAAGAAAAGAAGAGAAGGAAAAGTGTGTGAAGGGAGGGAGTCCGAAGACCCCTCTTCAATCCCCCATTCTAGAATTCCCCTCCATATCCAAATGCTTTCAATGTAAAGACTAAGGCCTTTATATAGACTCTCCTTAATTACAAAATGAAATTAAAAGGAAATTACAATTAAATGAAAATTCCTTTTCTAGATGCTTCTTGTGGCCTTGATTGGTTGACAATTGTGGGCCTGCTTGCTTGAGCTTGGAAGTGGACTTGAGAGAGAAGTGAGTTAAGTTGAGGTTCAGGTGCTAAATTTAGTGCTAAAGTTAGCCACAATAACGCTACAAGTGTGGCGTTAGTGCTAAAGTTATTGTGGCTAACGTTGCACTTGCTGCCCAGTTGGTATTTTTGGGGCTTAAAAGATGTCTCTTGTTTGTACTCAAATTTCATTCCCACTATAGAGTATTATATATCGTTGGAAAGCTTTGAATGTCAGCTTTCTAATGCAACTAGAATCACCTCAATTGGACCTCTGTAGCTCAAGTTATGCTCCTTTGAAGTGGACATGGTCGCTGGCATATATGCCAACGTTACTGGAAATGTTGAATGCCAATAACGCTAGTGATTTTCCTGTTTCTGAAGCTCAAACTTAGTGTCCACCCCATACTATTATATATTGTTGGAAATCCCTGGATGTCTACTTTCCAATTCCTTTGGAAGCGCATCATTTGGAGCTCTACAACTCGAGTTATACTTCTTGGAAGGTGAAGAGGTCAGTTGGCCAAAATACAGGCTGATACCATGTTTATCATTGTACTTTCGGGGCAGGTTTTCTCCCTCAAATTTAGTGTCAACCATGTAGTGCCATATAATCTTGGAAAGCTCTAGAATCCTACTTTCCAATGATACTGGAATCACCTCATTTGGAGTTTTGTGGCTCAAGTTATGTGTATTTGAAGAAGGCATGGTTAGGCTGTCAGGTGCCACGTTAACTTCCACCTTAACTAAGTTAACGTGGGAGTTAACGTGGCTCATGGTGGAATGTGTGGCTCCTTCCAATGTTAGTTACAATGTTGGGTGTCACTAACGTTGGCGATCACCTTCTTTCTTCACGTTAGCTTCCACGTTAACTAGGTTAACGTGGGAGTCAACGTGGCTCATTGGGGGCTTGTGTTCTTCCAACGTTAGTGACAATGTTGGGTGTCACTAACGTTGTCGACCACTTTGTTCCTTCACGTTAGCTTCCACGTTAACTAGGTTAACGTGGCTTAATGTGCTTTGGCCAACGTTAGTGACAATGTTGAGTGTCACTAACGTTGGCTTCCCCCCTTCCTTCTTAACGTTAAAGGCAACGTTAACTAGGTTAACGTGGACTCTAACGTGGCCACTCATGAGCTTGGTTCAACGTTAGTGATAATGTTAAGTGTCACTAACGTTGGCTCCATTTCCTTTCTTCAAAGTTAATGCCACTAACTTTGCTCACTAACGTTGTGGCTTTCTTTTCTTCCACGTTAGTGCCTACGTTAGTGTAACTAATGTAGCCACTAACGTGGCTCTTCTCTTCTTCTTTTAGCCTGAAATCAATCAAACAAAGTGCATCAAAGTCTTGCTCTTAAGCATGGGATCATGCATCATTCAATTTATCATATAATTCATGCAAAAAATCCTCATGAAATCATGTAAAGTGCACAATGTATGCTTGAATCAAGATGTAAATGAATATCTACCCAAAACTAGCTTATTTCCTAAGAAAATGCATGAAACTACCTTAAAAACAACAAAGAAAAGGTCAGTGAAACTGGCCAAAATGTCCTGTCATCACAACACCAAACTTAAAGCTTGCTTGTCCCTAAGCAAGTATTGGAACAAGAGAATGATGAATGGAATGCCAAGAGAAATGAGTCATTCTTGTGGAAGTCATGTCCCTGGTTTTATGGTGGTTTCATGCATAGCAACTTAGGTTCATTCCTTGCTTTCAGACCTTTATCATGTCCTAAAACACTCACTTTGATTGCATCCCATGAGACTTTTATTCATTGATCCTTTTGTTGTTATTTCAGGGCTTATTTGTGTTCTTCAAGCTAAGTGCTCTGTAAGGGGGCAACTCTTTAAAATAAGCTTTCAGCCAACACTCCCGAACCAGTTGGTTCAAGGTGCTAGGTGTTGAAGCACCCCTAAGGACTTACTTGCTCAAGTCTCTCCCCCATACATACACACCACAGGCATATGGTTTATTTATTTTCTTTTCTTGAGACCTTGGTGTCCAGCACCTCTTTGGGTTACTAAATGCTCTGTAGTGAGGGTTACTCTTGATAGTGGACTTTCAGCTGATAATCCTGAGTTAGTTAACCCAAGTTACCAAGTGATAAGGCACCCCTAAGAGCTTATTCATCCAAGTAGATCCCTCACACAGGAGCACCACAGACACATGCCTCAAGATTAAAACCATTGGTGCCTAGCCTTATTGCTTACTCTTTTTCTTTTATTTTTCAACCTTTATTGTTCTTTCCCTTTTTCTTATTAGGATCTTCTTATTTAGCTAGTCTCATGGGGTGTTTCTCAAGCACAGTATTCATGACAGATAGTTGTCCTCCCACTTTCTGGTTGAACCAACTTAGTTAACTTATGACTACACCATAAACTCATGAACTTACTCCATAGTATGAACTCTACTCTGGTCTTTAAAAACACTCATTCTCTTTTCATTTGATTCAAAGGGACAAGCATACTAGTAAGCAAAGTAAGGATGCAGTAATGACATTCAGACTAGAAAACACAGCCTTAATCAATAAAAAGTTTAAAAGACAGAACTAACATGCTTATTCACAAGGAGAAAGCACACATACATACAAAGAACATAGAAGACAATCATACAAATTAAAGTGCTGGAAATAAGTAAGAGGAGAAAGGAACTTTACCACCTTGTATTTTATCTTCATTGTTGTTGCCCTTTTCCTCCTATTCTTCCCCTTCCCACACCAGACATAGAATGATTGCTTATACTCAAGCAACAATTAAAACAGTGGTGACGGGGTTTATGATGGATCATGAATGTCTTAAAATAAAGTGTGAGTATGCATGTGTTTCAGCAAGCAAGATTATTGATCACAACAAAATCACAAGAAGTAAAACAGAGACAATGTGATTGCATTAATAAGTGGTGTTGGCATGGTACTTTGCATAAAAGTTAAGTGGCAACACCAAACTTAGTGTGCCACTGTCAATTTAGAATGCTGCAAGTACCCAGTGAAGATTGAAAATCAAATTGTTGCATGGCAACACCAAACTTAGAGTGCAATCATATGCCAAATTATTGAAAGTAAACTAAACAAAGCAAGAAAATGTTACCTACGGTTGGGTTGCCTCCCAACAAGCGCTCTTTTAATGTCATTAGCTTGACATGTTGTTCACGACTTTCTTCCTCTTCTTCCAGTTTGTTAAGAGGAATGACCTCAAGAGGAAAGAGGAGCCAGTTAATGCCCCTTGTTTTAAGTGCCTCTCCCCAGCAAGCCTTCTTCTGTTGTTAGCTTGAGCAAACTTGCTTGTTGGGGTAGGGGTGGGATGGCTTTTGGTTGACCTTTTCTTCTTCATGAATATTGTCCTTCTTTTCTTGGTCACCATCCTTTTGTTAGTGTTCATGTTGATTGCCTTTACCACCTTGATTTCAGGATTTGGGTATTGTATGATGGGTGGAACATCCTCTTCATCAAGAACTTCTTGAATTGGTGGTTCAATGAACTCACCCTCTATGCAACTCTCTGTTTCATTGGAGTGTGGGCTCCCTTGATTGACTTCCTCATTTGTTCTTGACCTTTGAATGAACTCCTCTGTTTCTGGAGAGGGTGAAGTGGTATCTCTTTGTGCTCTCAGCTCTTCAATGAATTGTTCTTCAGAATAGAGTTGTGCATTCTGTCTCAATTTTTCTTCATGGTCCCTTCTTGCTATTTTCTCCTCTTCATTTGTCTTTATTATTTCTTCAAGGAGGAGCTCTATCCTAACGAGTCTCTCTTCTTCTCTACTTCTTTTGAGCTCTTCCATGAAGAGTTCCATCCTAGCAAGTCTATCTAAAGGTGGTTGGGTAGGTTGTAATGGTTGGGCGGGGTTGGTTTGTGAATGGAATTGGTTGTTTTGTGGTTGTGTATTCTGAAAGTGGTATGACTCTTGTGGGTAGTGGATTGAGTTTTGTGGATGGTGAAATGAATTGTATGGATTTTGGATAGACTTTTGTGCTGAGGCATACTCAAATGATGAAGGATTTAGGCATGTGAAACTTGGAGGTGAGGGTGTATAATTGAGAGGTGATGGCTCTTGATGAATGGGATATGAATGATTGAAATCTCTTTGATTATGATCTTTCCAGGCACAGCTTGAGTAGTGATCAAAGTCATCAAAATATGGACCATTTTGTGACCCTGGGAAGCACCCCATTTCATGTTCTTGATACTCCCACCCACCATGAGCATAGTAAAGTGAATCATTCTGTGGTGGTGGAGAGTTTCCCATGAAATTTGATTGACTAAAATATGATGGATGCTCTTTTCTTTCCTGTAGAAAGCTCTGTCTCAAACAATAATCACCAAAAGAAATTGGAATCTCCATTGTCACAGATGAGAAAATTCCTAGTAAGGCAATATCACAAACAGTTGGTTAGCAAAAGAAAATAAAGAAACAAAAGAAAACAAAGACAAAAGAAAAGTGTCTAATCTAGTAAATCAATCAACCGGTAGTTTGTTAATCACAATTAATCCCCGGCAACGGCACCATAAACTTGATGCGGGGAAAACTTGTCTCTCAACAAATTTCCCTTCGGCAAGTATACCGAATTATCGTCAAGTAAAACTCACAATAGAGTGAGGTTGAATCCCACAGAGATTAATGGATTAAGCAATCAATGGTTAATTGATTATCCTAGTTAGACGATTCAGATTTGGATGATGAGCAACAAGGAAATGTAAATTGACAGAAAAGAAAGCAATAAAGTGCAGAAAAATAAAATTGCAAGAAAAGTAAATGTAAGAACTAAAAATAAAATGAACATTGGGATCAAGAGATATTGCAGTCCTCCGGATCATGTTCATTCTCATCTCTTCCTCAATCAATGCACTCATTGATCTCCTTGGCAATCTTAAGTGATTGAATTACAATTTCTTGTAATTCAATCTCTCAAATCTTGATCAATAGCCAATTCCTTGGTCAATTGCTCATGAGAAGAGATGAAGTATGGTCACTGATTATACCACATGCATTTCCCAAATCAAGTGTTGAGAGGATTATAGTCACATATCCATCCAAACCCAATTTGGTCCAACATGAGAAAGCATTTCTAGCTTGATATCTTCATTCCTCTTTCAAGGTTCAGAAGAGATCCAAGTATGAATAGCTTCTTTTCCAAGATAACTACCCAATTGGATGAAGACCGAAAGCTTTCAAGTAAAATCAAGAGAAAAGAAAGAAGAAGAAGAATAAGAACTACAATTGATCCATTGAATCACAATAGAGCTCTCTAACCCAATGTAAAGAGTTAGTTGGTCATTGCTCTACCAAAAATAGAAAAGAAAGAAAGTGCAGAAAAGTAAAGATGAAGATAAAAACTGAAAATAAAACTTCAAAATTCATAAATGAAAAGTACAAAGAAAAGAAGAGAAGGAAAAGTATGTGAGGGGCGGGAGTCCGAAGACCCCTCTTCAATCCCCCATTCTAGAATTCCCCTCCGTATCCGAATGCTTTCAATGTAAAGACTAAGGCCTTTATATATATTTTCTCCTAAATTACAAAATGAAATTAAAAGCAAATTACAATTAAATGAAAATTCCTTTTCTAGATGCTTCTTGTGGCCTTCATTGGTTGACAATTGTGGGCCTGCTTGCTTGAGCTTGGAAGTGGACTTGAGAGAGAAGTGAGTTAAGTTGAGGTCCAGGTGCTAAAGTTAGTGCTAAAGTTAGCCACACTAACGCTACAAGTGTGGCGTTAGTGCTAAGGTTATTGTGGCTAACGTTGCACTTGCTGCCCAGTTGGTATTTTTGGGGTTTAAAAGATGTCTCTTGTTTGTACTCAAATTTCATTCCCACTATAGAGTATTATATATCATTGGAAAGCTTGGAATGTCAGCTTTCTAACGCAACTGGAATCACCTCAATTGGACCTCTGTAGCTCAAGTTATGCACCTTTGAAGTGGACATGGTCGCTGGCATATATGCCAACGTTACTGGAAATGTTGATTGCCAATAACGCTAGCGATTTTCCTGTTTTTGAAGCTCAAACTTAGTGTTCACCCCGTACTATTATATATTGTTGGAAAGCCCTGGATGTCTACTTTCCAATGCTCTTGGAAGCGCATCATTTGGAGCTCTACAACTCGATTTATACTTCTTGGAAGGTGAAGAGGTCAGTTGGCCAAAATACAGGCTGATACCATGTTCATCATTGCACTTTCGGGGCCGGTTTTCTCCCTCAAATTTAGTGTCAACCATGTAGTGCCAAATATTCTTGGAAAGCTCTGGAATCCTACTTTCCAATGACACTGGAATCACCTCATTTGGAGTTTTGTGGCTCAAGTTATGTGTATTTGAAGAAGGCATGGTCATGCTGTCAGGTGCCACGTTAACTTCCACGTTAACTAAGTTAACGTGGGAGTTAATGTGGCTCATGGTGGCATGTGTGGCTCCTTCCAACGTTAGTGACAATGTTGGGTGTCACTAACGTTGGTGATCACCTTCTTTCTTCACGTTAGCTTCCACGTTAACTAGGTTAACGTGGGAGTCAACGTGGCTCATTGGGGGCTTGTGTTCTTCCAACGTTAGTGACAATGTTGGGTGTCACTAACGTTGTCGACCATTTTGTTCCTTCACGTTAGCTTCCACGTTAACTAGGTTAACGTGGGAGTTAACGTGGCTTAATGTGCTTTGGCCAACGTTAGTGACAATGTTGAGTGTCACTAACGTTGGCTTCCTCCCTTCCTTCTTAACGTTAGAGGCCACGTTAACTAGGTTAATGTGGACTCTAACGTGGCCACTCATGAGCTTGGTCCAACGTTAGTGATAATATTAAGTGTCACTAACGTTGGCTCCATTTCCTTTCTTCAAAGTTAATGCCACTAACTTTTCTCACTAACGTTGTGGCTTTCCTTCCTTCCACGTTAATGCCCACATTAGTGTAACTAACGTAGCCACTAACGTGACTCTTCTCTTCTTCTTTTAGCCTGAAATCAATCAAACAAAGTGCATCAAATTCTTGCTCTTAATCATGGGATCATGCATCATTCAATTTATCATATAATTCATGCAAAAAATCCTCATGAAATCATATAAAGTGCATAATGTATGCTTGAATCAAGATGTAAATGAATATCTACCCAAAACTAGCTTATTTCCTAAGAAAATGCATGAAACTACCTTAAAAACAGCAAAGAAAAGGTCAGTGAAACTGGCCAAAATGCCTTGGCATCAATGCTATGATTGTCAAGATGAACACCAAGAACACTTTGAAGATCATGATGAACATCAAGAACATGTTTTTGAAAAATTTTCAATGCAAAGAAAACATGCAAGACACCAAACTTAGAAATCTTTAATGTTCAGACATCATGAATGCAAAAATGCACATGTAAAACAAGAAAAGACACAAAACAAGAAAACATCAAGATCAAACAAGAAGACTTACCAAGAACAACTTGAAGATCATGAAGAACACTATGAATACATGAATTTTCGAAAAATGCATAAATTTTTAGAAAAAATGCAATTGACACCAAACTTGAAATTGACTCAAGACTCAAACAAGAAACACAAAATATTTTTTTTTGATTTTATGATTTTATGATTTTTTGGTATTTTCTTTTAAATTTTTTTTCGAAAAACATATAGGAAAAAGAAAATAAGAAATTCAAAATTTTTAATAAGAATTCCAGGAATCTTTCAATGTTAGCCTAAAGCTCCAATCCGAGTGTTAGACATGGCTTAATAGCCAGCCAAGCTTTAGAAGATACAAATCAGTCATACAACAGCAGGTGGATTAGGAACAGCTAGCTTGCTCTTGTGATAATGGTTTAGAAGCCTCAGTCCAAAAGAATTTAGACATGACTTTACAGCTAGCCAGGCTTCAACATGCTTCATGAAACACTAGAATTCATTCTTAAAAATTATGAAGAAAAATATATTTTTGAAAAGATTTAATTTTTTTTAATTTTTTTTTGAAAGATTTTTGAAAACAATTTTTTTGTAAAAAGAAAACGAAAAGAAAGTTACCTAATCTGAGCAACACAATGAACCGTCAATTGTCCAAACTCGAACAATCCCCGGCAACGGCACCAAAAACTTGGTATGCGAAATTGTTACTCTGAGGTTGTAAAATTTGTTGTTCGTTCTCTCCCTGGCAATGGCGCCAATAACTGTTGCACAGTACCATGGTCCAAACATAACTTCACAACTTCGCACAACTAACCAGCAAGTGCACTGGGTCGTCCAAGTAATAAAACCTTACGTGAGTAAGGGTCGATCCCACGGAGATTGTCGGTATGAAGCAAGCTATGGTCACCTTGTAAATCTCAGTCAGGCGGATATCAAATAGTTATGGAGTTTTTGAAAATAAATAATAAATAAATAGAAAATAAAGATAGAAACACTTATGTAATTCATTGGTGGGAGTTTCAGATAAGCGTATAGAGATACTTTCGTTCTTCTGAAATTTTGCTTTCCTGCTGTTTTCATCCAATCAGTCCTACTCCTTTCCATGGCAAGCTTTCTGTAAGGGCATCACCGTTGTCAATGGTTACATCCCATCCTCTTGTGAAAAAGGTCCAAATGCTCTGTCACAGCACGGCTAATCATCTGAGGTTCTCGATCATACTGGAATAGGATTCACCCTCCTTTTGCGTCTGTCCCCAGCACTCGCGAGTTTGAAGTTTGTCACAGTCATTCAATCCCTGAATCCTACTCGAAATACCACAAACAAGGTTTAGACTTTCTGGACTCTCATGAATGCCGCCATCAATCTAGCTTATACCACGAAGATTCTGGTTAAGAGATCCAAGAGATATTCATTCAATCTAAGATGGAACGGAAGTGGTTGTCAGGCACGCGTTCGTGGGGGAATGATGATGATTGTCACATTCATCACATTCATGTTGGAGTACGAATGAATATCTTAGAAGCGGAATAAGTTGAATTGAATAAAAAAAATAGTAGTACTTTGCATTAATTCATGAGGAACAGCAGAGCTCCACACCTTAATCTATGGAGTGTAGAAACTCTACCGTTAAAAATACATAAGTGAAAGGTTCAGGCATGGCCGAATGGCCAGCCCCCAAACGTGATTAATATGATCCGAAGATGAACTAAAAATCATAAGATGTCTAATACAATAGTAAAAAGTCCTTTTTATACTAAACTAGTTACTAGGGTTTACAAAAGTAAGAAATTGATGCATAAATCCACTTCTGGGGCCCACTTGGTGTGTGCTTGGACTGAGCTTGAAGTTTACATGTGCAGAGGCTTCTTCTGGAGTTGAACGCCAAGTTGTAACGTGTGTTTGGCATTCAACTCTGGTTCGTGACGTGTTTCTGGCGTTTAACTCCAGACTGCAGCGTAGAACTGGCGTTCAATGCCCTTTTGCATCGTCTAAACTCGGCCAAAGTATGAACTATTATATATTGCTGGAAAGCCCTAGATGTCTACTTTCCAACGCAATTGGAAGCGCACCATTTTGAGTTCTGTAGCACCAGAAAATCACTTCGAGTGCAAGGAGGTCAGAATCCAACAGCATCAGTAGTCCTTCTTCAACCTCTGAATCTGATTTTCGCTCAAGTCCCTCAATTTCAGCCAGAAAATACCTGAAATCACAGAAAAATACACAAACTCATAGTAAAGTCCGGAAATGTGATTTTAACATAAAAAGTAATGAAAACATCCCTAAAAGTAACTAGATTCTACTAAAAACATACTAAAAACAATGCCAAAAAGCGTATAAATTATCCGCTCATCAGAAATCAAGAGCAACTTTGAGAAGATGGAAGCTGCAATAGCACAACTATCCTCACAAATTATAGGAGCAGTCTCCACCCTCATGGATAGACAAGCACAAACTAACAGAAGGATAGATGCTAATCAAGAGGAATACAGGTCGAATCTAAAAAATTAAGGTGCTGCAATCTCAAAGTTGGAGGCACAAGTGGAGATTTTATCCAAGCAAATCCCACTTCCCACACGCACATTTCCTAGTGATACTATGGCTAACCCAAGAGGGAAATTCAAGGCCATTACTCTAAGAAGTGGGAAGGTTGTAGAAGAAGGAACCCCAAGCAAAGACAAGCATGAAGAAGTTGCAGCAAAGCATGGGAACAAGGATGAAGAAGAAATCCCTGCTCCACCACCACCAAAACCAGTCTTGAAGCCGTATGTGCCAAAGGCACCATACCCACAAAAACTGGGAAAAGATGGGAAGGATGGCCAGTTTTCTAATTTCCTAGAGATTTTTAAGAGGCTCCAAATCAACATACCATTTGCTGAGGCATTAGAGCAGATGCCACTCTATGCTAAATTTTTGAAGGAGCTTATAACCAAAAAGAGGAACTGGGAAGCAAAAGAAACCATAATATTGACTGAAGAATGCAGCGCCATCATACAAAAGAAGTTGCCTCAAAAGCTGAAGGACCCAGGGAGTTTCCAAATTCCCTGCATCATAGGAGACATCACTATTGAGAAGGCTTTGTGTGATTTGGAAGCTAGCATAAATCTTATGTCTATGACCATGATGAGAAGGATGAAGATTGAGGAAGCCAAGCCAACAAGAATGGCACTCCAATTGGCTGACAGAACATTTAAGTTTCCACATGGAGTGGTGGAAGACCTGCTAGTGAAAGTAGAAGAGTTCATCTTTCCTGCTGATTTTATTGTGATGGACATGGAAGAAGAGGCCAACACGTCAATTATCCTAGGAAGACCATTCCTAGCTACTGCTGGAGCCATCATCGATGTGCAAAACGGGGAACTAGTCTTGAGGTTGCATGAAGAGAAAATGGTCTTCAATGTCTTCAAAGCAATGAGTTACCCCAAGGAATCCATAGGAGAATGCATGCTGGTAGACACCATGGAACAAATAGTTCAAAAAGTCTTGGAAGAAGAACAATGTGGAGAAACCATTGAGCTGGAACAAGCACCAGATGGAGAATCACCACAAGCAACCATGAGAAACTCAATCATGCCAACCATTACAAGCAACAAAGATGCAGAGCTACCAAAACTAGAACTGAAAGCACTACCATCAAGCTTGAAGTATGCATATCTGGATGCTGACAACACCCAACCTGTGATCATAAATTTAAGTCTGAGTAAGGAATAAAAAGAGGAGCTCATCCAAGTGCTGAGATAACACAAGGATGCCAAAGGCTGGACACTTGCAGATTTAAAAGGGATCAATCCTTCAATGTGTATGCATAAGATCTTGCTTGAAGAAGATGCCAAACCTTTAAGACAACAACAAAGGAGGCTGAACCTAACTATGAATGAAGTGGTTCAGAAAGAAGTGTTGAAACTATGGCAAGCAGGGGTGATATACCCTATCTCAAACAGCCCTTGGGTAAGCCCGGTGCAAGTAGTCCCTAAGAAGGGAGGGATCACTGTTGTGGCAAATGAGAAGAATGAATTGATACCCACAAGGACAGTGACCGGATGGTGTATGTGCATTGACTACCGAAAACTTAATGAAGCCACCCGGAAGGACCACTTTCCCTTACCTTTCATGGACCAGATGCTTGAAAGATTGGCAGGACATGAGTATTATTGCTTCCTAGATGGGTATTCGGGCTATAACCAAATTGTTGTAGACCCCAAGGACCAGGAAAAGACTTTATTTACTTGTCCATATGGTGTTTTTGCTTATAGGAGAATGCCCTTTGGATTGTGCAATGTACCTGCAACATTTCAAAGGTGCATGCTCTCCATTTTTTTAGACATGATTGAGAAGTTCATAGAAGTATTCATGGATGACTTCTCTGTATTTGGGAATTCATATTCTGATTGCCTATACCATCTTGCTTTTGTGCTAAAAAGGTTTCAAGAAACTAACCTAGTTTTAAACTGGGAGAAATGCCATTTTATGGTGACTGAAGGGGTGGTTCTTGGTCACAAGATTTTAAAAGATGGTATAGAAGTGGACAAGGCAAAAGTGGAAGTAATTGAAAAATTACCTCCACCTTGCAATGTCAAAGCTATCAGAAGCTTTTTGGGACACGCTGGGTTCTATAGGAGATTTATCAAAGATTTTTCAAAAATTACAAAACCCCTTAGCAACCTACTTGTCTCAAATACTCCCTTTGTTTTTTATAGAGAGTGCATGATAGCCTTTGATGAACTTAAGAAGAAACTCTCCTCTGCACCTATTATAGCACCACCAAGCTGGGATCTTCCCTTTGAACTAATGTGTGATGCATCTAATTTTGCTGTTGGTGCTGTTCTGGGACAGAGGAAAGACAAGCTAGTACATGTTGTTTACTATGCTAGCAAGGTTCTCAATGAGAATCAAAGGAACTATACTACCACGGAGAAAAAACTTTTAGCCATAGTTTTTGCTTTTGACAAGTTTAGATCATATCTTATTGGCTCAAAAGTAATTGTGTTCACTGATCATGCAGCACTTAAATACTTGCTTACCAAACAAGAATCTAAGCCCAGACTAATAAGGTGGATCTTGTTGCTCCAAGAATTTGATATTGAGATTAAAGATAGGAGCAGAGCAGAAAACAAGGTAGCTGACCACCTTTCAAGGATCCCACAAGAAGAAAAGATACAACAAGTAGCAGTCAATGAAAGCTTTCCTGATGAACAATTGATGATGATTCGAGTAGCCCCTTGGTTTTTAGACATAGCCAACTTCAAGGCTATTAGGGAGCTACCAACCAACATCAATAGGCACATGAGGAGGAAGCTAATCAAGGATGCCAAACACTACATCTGGGATGATCCTTATTTGTTCAAAAAGTGTGCTGATGGAATCCTAAGAAGGTGTATACCCCATGAAGAAGGGCAGGAAGTATTATGGCAGTGCCATGGATCTGCATATAGAGGTCACTTTAGTGGAGAAAAGACAGCAGCAAAAGTGCTTCAATCCAGATTTTACTGGCCAACAATGTTTAAGGATGCCAAGGAAATGGTGTCAAGATGTGATGAATGCCAAGGAGCTGGTAATCAAACCAAGAGAAATGAGATGCCATAGCAATTCATACTAGAGTTGGAGCTGTTTGATGTATGGGGGATTGATTTCATGGGACCCTTCCTAACCTCCTACTCAAATAGCTACATATTGGTGGCTGTTGATTATGTCTCAAGATGGGTAGAAGCCATAGCCACTACAACAAATGACAACAAGGTTGTGATAAGCTTCTTGAGAAGGAACATCTTCAGTAGATTTGGAGTCCCCAGAGCTCTCATTAGTGATGGAGGGACACACTTCTGCAACAAACAACTCGAGGCACTCCTTCTCAGATATGGAGTGAAGCACAAAGTTGCAACTCCATACCACCCTCAGACCAACGGGCAAGCTGAAATTTCCAACAGAGAGCTAAAACGAATCCTTGAAAAAATTGTTGGAAGC
This sequence comes from Arachis hypogaea, assembly GCF_003086295.3. NCBI lineage: Eukaryota > Viridiplantae > Streptophyta > Magnoliopsida > Fabales > Fabaceae > Arachis > Arachis hypogaea. Next base: position 53,061,997 of record NC_092055.1, read on the forward strand.
TTAAGAAAGGATTGGTCTAAGAAGCTGGATGATGTACTATGGGCCTACAGGACAGCCTATAAGACTCCGATTGGGATGTCTCCATACCAACTGGTATATGGCAAGGCTTGTCACTTGCTAGTTGAACTTGAACATAGAGCCTTTTGGGCTCTAAAGATGTTAAACTATGATGAGCAAGCTACTGGAGAAAATAGATTAATACAACTCAATGAGCTGGAGGAGTTTAAGAATCAAGCATATGAGAATGCAAAAATCTACAAAGAGAACACAAAAAGGTGGCATGACCAAAAGATAGCAAGAAGGGAGTTCACTGAAGGACAGAAAGTGTTACTCTACAACTCAAGACTCAAGTTCTTCCTTGGAAAACTGAAGTCTAGATGGTCAGGACCTTTCACCATACTCAAGGTGTTTCCCTATGGTCATGTGGAGCTCATGGAGGACAAGACTCAGAGAACTTTTACTATCAATGGCCATAGACTCAAACACTACTTGGGAGGCTCCTTAGAGGAGCAGGGAGAGAGCTACAAGCTCAGCTGAAAATGAAGGAATGTCAAGCTAACGACAATAAAGAAGCGCTAGTTGGGAGGCACCCCAACATTTTATCCTTTTTGATTTAGTTACTTTTCGTAGAAGTAGTTTAAAAATTTGTTGCCTTAGGTAGTTTAATTCTCAGTCTCTCCTTTATCTTACATTACCATATTAGGTAGTTTACAATAGCATATTAGAACGTTGATTTTAGCTTTGGTAGCTAGATTTTCGTTACATTTTTTTTCTATTCCGGAATTGCAACTTGATGAAGGCATTGATCATGATGAGTGAATGGGCTGAAGACTAGCTAAATTGCTAAGTTTGGTGTGGCCTCTCACCCACTTAATCTAGGCTTACAGAAAATTTATATCTTGATTTGAAGAGTAAGCCCAAGGATTAAGTTTGGTGTGGCCACCACCAAGAATCATCTAGCAGCCTAAGTCACCCAATTTGAAAGCACTTAATGCTTTGGGTAAAAACATGAAAAGAGAATGAAAAGATTTATGTTATTCCACTCTTATGAACACATTAAATACACAATGATAAAACCAATTTATTGAGATGCCAAAGAATTAAGTTTGGTGTCCCAAGGGACACCCATTAGTTGCAATCCAATTCACTCTTGATGAGAAGGAATGTGAAAGGGTTCTTTTGTCATTACTAATTGGTTCAGTTTCATTTCAGGAGAGAAGATGGGGCCCACATGGTAAACAACTCACAAAGCAAGGAAGTCAAACTTACACTTTGGAACTCAACACACGCAGAAGACACAGTGAGAAAAGAGTTGGCGCCTCTTCCCACGCTAGGCGCCACTCCCCAAGTGGGAAAACATTTACTTTTTTTATTTCCCACCCTTCCCACCACAACATTCACCCATTATAAAAACCTCACTTCCCTATCTCCTACTCCACTTCAACAACCCCATTCCTTTGGGTCCTCAAGCTCCTCCAATAACTACAAGTTCCTCTCCGTATTCAACCAAAACTAATTCTATGGTTGGGTGAGTGAGAGGGAGATCATTCCAGAAGTTGGGTTCCAATTAGGGAGGAATGAGCACATTGAAATCAACATTGAGATCAACAATAGAGGTTGGTCAATTCTATGCAACCCACCAAGGAAAGTGGTAGAGAGCTTGGTGAGGGAATTCTATGCCAACGCGATGCCTCAACCAGGGCAACACTATGGCTACATTAGCTATGTAAGGGAGAAGTCCATTGACTACAGTCCCTCTAGCATAGAAAGGATGCTAATGGTGAAGAGGACAACCTCCACTCAGAGCTATGAAGAAACAATGAAGCAGCAAGACCCTGGGTTTGATGAAATCCTAAATGAGATTTGTGTGATGCATGTGCGTTGGATCAATGACAAGGATGGGGTACCTAATAAATTGAGGAGAAGAGATTTGAGCCCCCAAGCTAGAGGGTGGCTAGAATTTGTGAGGAGGTCCCTAATACCCACATCTAACACTTCAGAGGTGACCAAGGAGAGAGCTGTACTCATCTATAGCGTCATGAAAGGAGAGAACATTAACGTAGGGGAGATGATTGCCAACAACATCAACAAAGTGCTGAAAAGCACTAGTGACAACATAAGGTTGGCATTCCCCAGCATTATACAGAGGCTATGTGATGAGGCTTGAATTGAAAAGATCATTGATGAAGTGCTTGTGAAGCAAGACAAGTTCATAACTGCCAAAAAGATGGCCAAGGTGGTAGTTGTACACCCACTCCACAGGGCCAGAGAACGAAGAGCTCAGGCCCATGAACAACAACAACAACAACAAGAAGAGGATGTAGAAGAGCAACCTCAATTTCCGGCACTTCAACCACCACCACAATATCAATATCAGCAATTTCCAGAGGGATTCAACTGGGAGCAACTGCAAGGAGATGTACACCAAATGAAGGGAGATCTACACCACTTGAGGGAAGATGTCAATCAACTCAAGGAAACTCAACAACAACAATGGAGCCAAGTCAACCAAAATATTCAACAACTCCAAGGGAGTTTTGAGGATCTCAAGGAGCAGCAAGATCAAATTAATTGGGGGAGAAATGCAAGGCAGCTTAGGAGTGATTCTGAGACAGCAATTACAACAAATGGAGAGCCTTGCTGAATTCAGACACCTCTACGAAGCAAGAACTGTAGCCAGAGGAGAATATAATTGCTATGCTCAAACAAAGTTGAGCTACCTATGCAATACAGTAGCTAACATGAACCCCAATTACCCCACCTATATGCAGAAATTAGAGGAACTTAGCTCAAGGCAAGAAGAAATAGCATACCAACACAAGGAGAATGTGAAATCCTACATGAGGAGGCTAGGATTTATGAAACCCAAGGATGCCAAAGCACAAGAAGGCTCCTCCAAACCAGATGAAGGTGGCTGTTCCCCCTCCAAGAAGAAGGACAAAGGGAAGGGGCCAATGAATTAAAGATGAAGCTGCTCAAGGTTGTTGAGTCTCATGGTTGACACTTTCCAATTTCTGAAATCTTATTTAAGTTTTTGCTTTATTTACTTTTTGAATAAATAATCATGCTAGGATAGTTTATGCTTTTTTCTTAGTTTTAAATTCCTGTTTGAGGTCTTTATGAGTTCTTCTTTTTCAAGAAAGAAAATGCCATGTATTTCAAGTCTTCATTTCAACAAAAACAAAAGTAGAGTTTGTCCTCATAAGAGTCACTATGAGTTGTGCAAAAATAGTGAGAGAGACCAAGGCCAAGATGGATTATGAAATAAACTAAGATATAAGTAACCAAGTGTAAGACCTTGGGTGAACTAAAATGAAAATGAGTCATGGAAGAGCAACTAGTCCTAGAAGGTATAACAAGGGGGAGGTTAAGGGGTGTTCCTTGAATATCCATAGAAGCAAGAGGTAGTAGGCAATAAAGACCCAAGGCTCTGAGCATCAACTACTGGGATAGAAAAAGAAACATTAAAAAGCTCAAAAAGAATAAAAAAATCTTGGTAGATGCTTGTGGTGAAGATGTGTCAAGAAGAGACATGGGCAAGTAAATTCTTAGGGGTGTCTCAACACCTAGTACCCTAAAACCAACTGGTTTGGGAGTGCTAATTGAAAGCTTAATTAAAGGGTTGTCTTGAGACAAAACACTTAGAGTCGTGGTCAAGAAAGCAAAATAACCCTTACTACTTCAAGGTGACAATCAATAGAAAGGACCCCTAAAGCCTATACCTGAAAGAACCCTCAATGATCCAAGAGCTTTCATGACATTGAAATATTCATGCATGTGATGAATACTTAGCTTACTCTTATTTGTATTGCAATCACTCAAAGCCAAGGCCTCAAGTTATAAATGTTCACTAACATTGATTTGCTTGAGACAAGGAAAACTTAAGTTTGGTGTTGTGATGACTTGCATAATCTACCCTTCTTTCTTGCATAAAGAAGACCATAAAAGAGCATAAATCTCATTTGATCAGTACAATTCATGCATTATTTGATGAATATTATGGTACACTACTTTGAGATGAGTTGTGCTGAATTTCAGGTGAGAAAAGCATCAAAAATAGGGTAGAAGACAAACAAGAAGCTAGGCGTGTGAAACTGGCGTGACACTTGAAGCAAACGCCACAAAAACGCACTGGCGTGGCACGCCAGTACTAAAGTCCAGAGAAGAGATTCAAAGCATGCATATGGGCATGGCATGCCAGAGAATGGGCGTGGCACGCTGATACAAAATTCCAGAGAGCTACAATGGAGGACACAAAAAGGGCGTGGCACGCCAAACTGGCCGTGGCACGCCTAACTCATCAACTACTATGGGCGTGCCACTTGAGCAAAGGGGCGTGGCACGCCAACTCACCATTCCAAGAAGAACCTTCACTATGGCGTGCCACTTGGTGTCGAAGGCGTGGCACGCCAGCACAAATAAGTCACTTGGGTGTGCCACTTGAGAACCCAGGCGTGGCACGCCAAGCTTAAAGAGTTCACAAAACCCATGGGCTTGCCACTTGAGCAGCATGGTGTGGCACGCTGGTACAACAATTCAGAGAAGGGGCTGAAGGCAATTGAAGACTAGGTGTGCCACTTGAGCAACCAAGCGTGGCACGCCAATGCACAGAGGACCAAAAATAAGGACTGGGTGTGCCACTTGGTATCGAAGGCATGGCACGCCAACCTTAACATTTCACTATGGCGTGCCACTTGAAGGCTGAGGCATGACACGCCAACTACTGGAACCAAGACAAGATCATGGGCGTGGCACACCAGCCTTTAGGCATGGCACGCTGGTATAAGTTTCCAGAGGAGATGAAAGAGGCCAATTACATGGGGCATGCCACTTGACTTTGAAGGCGTGGCACACCATCCACCGTTCTTCCCTTAGGCGTGCCACTTGAGTAGCCAGGGGTGGCACACCAGCATCATTTAGAAGAGAAGCATTAGGGCGTTCCACTTGAGTTCGTGGCGTGGCACGCCAAACAGAGCAACCACTCACTCACAAGAGGGGCGTGGCACGCCAGACCCTGGGCGTGCCACGCTAGTTCAACTTTCCAGAGAAGCCTAGCCAAGCATAAAGCAAGGGCGTGGCATGCCAGACCTTGGGCGTGGAATGCCAGTACAAGTTTCCAGAGGCAAAGAGAAGTGAGAAAGGCAAGGGGCGTGCCACTTGAGTTCGAAGGCGTGGCACGCCAAGGTTGCAAGAGGGACGAGCGTGCCACTTGAAGGATTGGGCGTGGCACGCCAAGCTGGAAATGAAGGGCACGTGACACGCCAGAGACGCGCTAGCCACACACCAGCTGAGAAGTCATGCTTATTGAGTGTTTTTTTTCCCTCCAAAATGTAATTTTCCTTTTTCACTATTGTAATTCTTTTATCTTACTAGGAGTAGTATAAATACCCCCAAGGAGTACTGAAGAGGGGGTTAAGCAGTTAGTGTTAGATCCACTTTTACACTTCACTTTGGAGTACCGTTTGAGCTATGAGTAGCTAACTTCCCTCTCATTGAGAGAGGGAGCTCTGTTGTACTTGATGGATGAATGATAGTGAAATCCTTCTTCTCTTCATCTTCTCTTTGATTTGCTAAAAGGAATTTCGTTCTTAATGCTTAGTGTTCAGTTATCTTGGGAAAGAGATTGAATGCAATTGGGTTTCATGGGAACCTTGGGAAAGGAAACATGAAACCATGCTTGAAATCCCTTTCCACACTAGAGTAGAATCTGGGTTTTGGTATTTGGATATGTGATATATAATCCTCCCTCTACTTGGACCTATGATGGTGTGTGGTATAATCAGGGACAAAGCATATCTCTCTTCATGAGCAATTAGACCAAGGAATTGGCTATTGATCAAGATCTGAGAGATGGAGTCACCAAGGGATTGGGGCTCAATCAATCATGATTGCCAAGAGGTCAATGAGTTGCATGATTGAAGAGGATATAAGCTAGACTTGATCCAAAGAAACAACATCTCCCAATCTCAATGAATTTCCCTATTCTTATCTATCCATTTCTTTACATCTTATTTTTACATTCAGCAATTCCCCATTCCCATTTACATTCAAGTCATTTATGATTCTGCACTTTACTTTCTGCCATTTATATTTCTGCACTTTATCGCTTTTCTTTATATTCTAGTCATTTACATTTATGTCATTTATAATTCTGCACTCTACAATCCTATTTATCCACTTGACTAATTCATCAATTGATTAAAACTACTCGAATTTGCCAATCTCTGTGGATACATGATAAACCACTATTTTATGGTTTATATTGTGCTTAATTGTGCGGTTTTATCAAATCTTTACCCACCTATTCATATGATAAGCATGCATTTATAATTCCTTCCTAAAAATACTTCATGGTTGAAAACTTGCTTCCTAGAGACTTTTAATTTTGTATTTTTAATTCTCCTTTATTCCATTCGATGCCGTGATCTGTGTGTTAAGTGCTTCAGGCTTTATAGGGCATGAATGACTCGGAGATTGGAAAGGAAGCTTGCAAAAATGGAAGGAGCACAAGAAATTGAGGAGATGACTAACGAGAAGTGACGCGGACGCATGGCTCACGCGACCGCGCGGATTGGAAACTGCACAAGTGACGCGAAGGCATGGACGACGCTGATAAACCACTATTTTATGGTTTATCTTGTACTCAGTTGAGTGGATTTCATCAACTCTTTACCCACTTATTCATAATATTTGCATGGTTTTATATTTCATTCCTGATTTTGTGCTATGATTGAAAACATGCTTCTTTGATCTTATATTTGCTTATTATTAATCCTCTCTTATTACCATTAGATGCCTTGATATGTGTGTTAAGTGATTCCAGAGATTATAGGGCAGGAATGGCTTGGAGGATGGAAAGGAAGCATGTAAAAGTGGAAGGAATACAAGAAGTTGGAGAAATTGCTAAGCTGTCCAGCCTGACCTCTTCGCACTCAAACGGCTATAACTTTAGCTACAGAGGTCCAAACGACGCAGTTCTAGTTGCGTTGGAAAGCTAACGTCCGGGGCTTCGATTTGATATGTAATATGCTATAGTTCCCCTGACGCTAGGCATTGTGACTGCGTGTTCCATGCGGCCGCGTCGCAGTGACGGGAATCTAGCGTGGCAAAATTCAAAACCAGCGAATTCTGGACTGTTTTTGACCCAGTTTGCGGCCCAGAAAACACAGATTAGAGGTTATAAAGTGGGGGAATACATCCATTCAAAAGGAGGCTCTCATAATTCATAATTTTAGGAGTAGATGTAGTTTTTAGAGAGAGAGGTTCTCTCCTCTCTCTTAGGATTAGGATTTAGGATTTCTCTTAGTTTTAGGAGTGACTCTCAATCCCAGGTTCTTTATTTTTATTTATTTTTCCAATTTAATTTATGAACTCTTCCATGTTACATTTGATGTCTTTATTAGAGTTAATTGAGGTATTCCAGACTTATGATTGCTTTCTTTAATTTATTAAAGTTCTCGATTTATCCAAATTATTTTCATTCAAGTAGAATTTCTCCCCTTTTGGCTTTGGTTAAATAATTGGTGACTCTTGAGTTATCAAACTCATTGTTGATTGAGAATTGGAATTCTTCAAGAATTAATTCATCCACTTAACTTACCTTCATAGTTAGAGGTTAATAAAGTGGGAGAAAAATCCAATTCTCATTACAATTGATAAGGATAACTGGGATAGGACCTCCAGTCTTCATACCTTGCCAAGAGTTATTTTATTATTACTATTTTATTTTATTCTTTTTGTGCAACATACTGCTTCCTTACTTCCAAAACCCCCAATTTACAATCCTCATAACCAATAATAAGAACATACCTCCTTGCAATTCCTTGAGAAGACGACTCGAGGTTTGAATACTCGGTTATCAATTTCAAAGGGGTTTGTTACTTGTGACAACCAAAACGTTTGTACGAAGGGATTTTTGTCGGTTTAGAGACTATATCTACAACGCGACTGTTTTTATGACATTCTTTACTGGCAAAAATCCTAACGTCAGACGCGCACACGTGGCAAGGCAAAACGCCAGATGACGCGATCGCGTGACGTGCGCGATCTGCAGAATCTGCAGAATTCACTGGGGGCGATTTTGGGTCCTGTTTTGACCCAATTTTCGGCCCAGAAAAGCAGATTAGAGCCGGGGAACATGCAGAGACCAGACACAACATTCATTCCGCATAGTTTTAGTTTTAGATATGATTTTACTCCTCCTCTAGGTTTTCTCTCTACACATTCATAGTTCTTAGGATTTTGATTTTATTGCTTTTTGGATTGGGATATTGAGAAGAGTTATTACCTCCCCCAAGACTTCATTATTCTAGTTTGTTTTCCTTACTTGTCTCTTACTCTTCCATGTCCTCAATTTATTCAGAATTACTATTGGATTATTTTTAGAATTTATTAATACAAGAATTATTTTTATTTTTAATTAGTTTCCTTGATTATTATTATTTATATGTCTTTCAGTATTTCTCTTCCCTATTTGTGCGTGAAATTTACATTCATAATGAGCGAGTAGTTCCATAACTTGATTGGGAGATGATTGAAAGGAGAACCTTGAGTTGGATTACTCAAGAGAAAAATTATAATTGGGTTTATTGTTGGATCGCCCTCTAGTCACTGACACTAATCCTTTCCAAGGGGGAGGATTGGAACTTGTGACTAGAAATAGCTTTCCAACTGGCTTGACTTTCCTCTACCCAGTAAGGGATAACTAAGCAGAACAACCTTCAATCATCAATTAATCTTGAGAGTACTTCAACAAGAATAGAGCTTCCAACTAATCTACTCTCATTCAAGGTTTTTATTTAAATTACATAAATTCTCTAATTTAATTTCTTGTTTATCAACTCAACCATTTTTAGAAAATATCTGATTGATAAAATAGCACATCTTTCTGCAACTCGTTGGGAGACGACCTGGGATTCATACTCCCAGTATTTTAATTCTAATTTTTGTGACAACCCTTCTAAATTGATAAACGGAATTTCGGTTGGTTAAGGACTGTACTTGCAACGTATCTCTTATAATAATTTCTTAACTCGCCAATTTCCGCCACGTCAATACGATCCCACTCCACTGTGGGTTATTACTTGACGATAATTTTTGTGCGCTTGCCAAAAGGATTAATTCACCAATTTTCAATGGGGTGTGAATTCCAGTCATCAGTGCCACACCTAGCTCTGGTGTGCCACGCCCATTGTAATCCTTCAAATTTCCTTCCTGGAGATAATAGCTAGCGTGCCATGCCCAATAGCTGGCGTGCCATGCCCAGTCAAAGATAGTGGCATTTGCTTGAAGTGGCATGCCCAGCACACACGCCCAGCACCTTTGCTTACTTTCTTCTTCTTTTGTTGCTCTTTGCACCTGAAATTCAAGAAAGACTCATCTCAAAGTAATGTCCCATAAATTCATCACATAGTTCTTGTGAATGCATCAATTGTGAATGCATCAATTGAATGAGAATTCATCACTTCTATGGTCCTTTTAGATGAGAGAAAGAGGTAGATGATGCCAGTCATCACTTAACTAGGGGAACCTCTTGGATTCAAATTTAGCTTTGCTTAAATTCCCAGTTAGTGGTTCCCAGAGTTCTTAAGCATACTCTTTTGCTTTGGATCACGACTTTAACTGCTCAGTCTCAAGCTTTTCACTTGACACCTTCACACCACAAGCATTTAGTTAGGGATCGCAACTCACTTGAGCCTTTTAGGCTGATTTTTGGCCCTGCTAACCATTGATGCTCAAAGCCTTGGATCTTTGCTCTTTTGATTTTTTTCCTTTTCTGCTGCTTTTTCTTGCTTTAGGAATCAATATTTTTTATTTTTTAGAGAGTCTATAATATTTCTCTAAATCCTTTGTGCTTTCAAGAGTCAATATTCTCAATTCCAATATCAATTATGCATTGTTAAGTCATACATTCAGAAATAAACGCAAGGCCACCACATCAAAACAATTGGAATGATTTATGATATACTTAAAACTTATGCATCTCTCTATTTCTTTTTCAAATAATTTTCTTTTTGAGCATGGTGAGGATACAGTGGATATTTTATAAAAAAAATAAAACTAGAAAGAGACTACTTGTGACCATGACTTAGAAAAGAAAATAGACAATAAACTAAAGTATACTGAAAATAGAATAAAACAGAGGGGGATAATGGGACTCAACAACCTTAGTGATGGTGACTGCTTCTTCCTTTGTAGAATCCAATGGAGCGTTTGATCTCCTCTATCTCACGTCCTTGCCTCTGCTGCTCCTCCATCATCCTTCTCTGATCTTCTCTCATTTCATGGAAGGCAGTGGCATGCTCAGTGTGCTCCATTCTCAACTGCTCCATGTTTGAGATCAGCTCCCCTATTGCGATATGTAATTGATCCCAATAGTCACTGAGAGGAAAATACATCCCTTGAGGTATCTCAGGGATTTCTGGTAGAGGCGGTTGCACAGGCTCTTGCTGTGGTCCTTGTTCATCCTCTCTCACATGTTTCATCCTTCTTTTCGTGATGGGCTTGTCTTCCTCAATGGGGGTGTCTTCTTTTATGACAATTCCAGCTGAATTGCATAGTTGATAGATAAAATGTGGGAACTCTAGCCTTGCATGGATGGAGGGCTTTTCTACCACCTTGTACAATTCTTGAGGTATCACCTCATGTACTTCTACCTCATTACCAAGCATGATACAGTGAATCATTATTGCTCGGTCTATGGTAATCTCAGATCGGTTACTTTTAGGGATGATGGAGCATTGGATAAACTCCAACCATTCTCTAGCTACAGGCTTGAGGTCAAGCCTACTCAGTCGGTAGGGCCTATCGTGCACGTCTAACCTCCACTGGGCTCCTTCTACACAGATGTCAGTGAGCACTTGCTCCAACCTTTGATCGGAGTTAACCCTTTTAGTGTAAGAGTGCAGGTCTCCTAGCATTTATGGTAGTTTGAGTGCCATTCTTACACTTTTCAGGCTAAAATCCAAGAGTCGCTCCCTCACCATGGTGAGCCAATTCTTGGGCTGTGGGTTCACACTAGTATCATGCTTTTTGCTGACCCAAGCGTTGGCGTAAAATTCTTGCACCATTAGTGTTCCAACCTCCGGGATAGGATTGATTAGTACTTTCCAATCTCTTCTCCAGATTTCTTGTTGGATTTCTAGGTACTCATCCTTTTTTAGCCTAAAGGAAACTTCGGGGATCACCCTTTTTTTCATCACCACATCATAGAAGTGGTCTTGATAAGCCTTTCTGAGGAATCTCTTCATTTTCCAAAGTTAAGAAGAAGAAGCGAGAGCCTTTCCCTTACTCTTCCTTGAAGCTTCACTAACCTTGGGTGCCATACTTAGGAGTGGTAGAAGTAAAAAAGAAAAGCTTTTACAACACCAAACTTAAGAAGTTTACTCCTTCCCGAGTAAATAATAACAAAAAGAGAAGAAGAAATATAAAGGAGGAAGGGATAGAAACCTTCGGCCAAGTGGGAGATGAGGAATGGGAAGAGTATGAAGAGTGTATAAGGGAAGAAGAATAGGGTGTTTAGGTGTGGAGATAATGAGAGGAATGAAGGGGTATTTATAGGGGTGGAAGGGTTAGGGTTCGGCTATGAGGAAGGGAAGAATGGGTGGGAATGGATTGAATTTGAAGTGGGTGGGGTTGGTAGTAATTGAATGATGGGAGAGATGAAGGGTTTCGGAAAGAGAAAAAGGTGATCTGGATGTGATTGGTGAGGTGTATGGGGAAGAGGGAAAGTAAGAGAGAAAACAAGGTGGGGTAGGTAGAGATTCTATGGGATCCATTGATGAATCCATATTTGACGATATATTTTGGTTTAATTTAAATGGATTTCATCACTTAAACCCATATTTATTCATTCAAATAGCATACTTTTGTGTTTTCTCCCTAAATTGAGCTTAATAGTGAAAACAAGCTCTTTTGTGCTTAATTTAATCACTTTTAACCCACCTTTTATCCCATTCGATGCCTTGATGGTTTTGATGAATGATTTCAGCTGTAAAAGGTTGGAATGGCTTGATAAGAGTGGAAGAAGAGCATGGAGTGTGTGTACGCACAACCCCCTGTGCGTACACACAAGAACCACACAGCCATGTGTGCGTGCGCACGATGTCCTGTGCGCGCGCACAAGAAGAAAATCAGAATGTGTGCGTACGCACACGTCCTAGCACGTGACTCACTTAATGCAAATCGCTGGGAGCAATTTTTGGGCCTCCAGAACCCAGTTTTTGGACCTTCTGAAGCTGATTTTTCCTATAATAAACAAGGCCTCACTCCATGTGAAGGAGGGGGAGAGAAATTAGGGTTAGATTTTAGTCATGTAGTTTATTTTCTAGAGAGAGAATCTCCCCCTTCTCTCTAGAACCTAGGGTTCTTAGTTTAATTTCTTGTAATTTCCATGTTTAATTCTTGTTTTAATCTAGCTTCTTCTACCTTTCTTTATTTTATTGTCTTAATTTCCTTATGTTATCTTGTTAATTTCTCATTTTCCTTACTTTTTATGTTTATGGATACTTTTGTTAATTTCAATTTTTAATTAATGCAATTTATGTTTCATGTCATTTATTGCTTTATTGAGTTGCTATCTTTACTTTCCTTGCTTGGTAGTTGTAGCATTTATTATTTCTTGTCATTTTACCATGCTTTCTTTTCACACCCACCAAGTGTTTGACAAAATGCTTGGTTGGGCTTTTACCTAGTTTTTCATACTCTTGGTTGGAAAATTGGGTGTTTGGGTGAACTTGAGTGGTGGATGTCTGATGTGCGGAAAACGATCCGACACAAAACTCACCGGCAAGTGTACCGGGTCGCATCAAGTAATAAAACTCACGGGAGTGAGGTCGATCCCACAAGGATTGAAGGATTGAGCAATTTTAGTTTAGTGGTTGAATTAGTCAAGCAAACAAGTGTTGATTGTGTGAAATTGTGTTGACAGGAATTAAATTGCATAGAATGTAAAGGGGAGTGGGTGATTTGCAGGAAATTAAAGGGAACAAAAAGAAAAAGAGCTGAATCTTAAAGTGCAAGTAATGTAAATTGCAGAAACTTAAAGTGCAAGAAATATAAATGACTTGAAAAATAAAAGGGGAATGGGAATTGGATCTACAGGAATTAAACAGGGAAAAGCAAAACTTAACAGAATGAAGAGTAGTTGATGTAATTAGTCGAACTGGATCTCAAAACTAAAAAGGAAAATAAACTTGGTGTAGTAATTAAACAAGGAAATTAAAATGGAAATCAATAGATCTCAGGACCCAAGAGACTAGATAACTAACTCTAGATCTCAATGCCTTCTTAGATCCAAATTTAGAAAGCAAATGCCAAATTAAAGAAGAGAGCAATGTAGAAATGTAAATCCAAGTCCAATTTCTAGAAGTTGCAGTAAGAAAAACAAAGAGATGTCAAGGTGAGATTGAGACAGAATTTCCTCAATTCTTCAACGCTCAAGACTCAAGACGAGTGTAGATGAAATTGAAAACAAGAAAACTAAGAGGAAGAGAATTCAATTCTCCTTCCCCAAGACTCAGAATCTCCAAATAGCTCAAAACCCAAAAGCCCTCTACTGTGAATACTCTGAAAATTCTTAAAGAAAACTCTAAAAAGCCAAAAGCTCCCAAAAGAAAAAGCTCCCTTAAAACTTCAAATCCTAAGCTATTTATACACTTTCTTCAATTGATCATTAAGCTTTGAATTGGGCCTTTAGTCTTGATGGAATTGGGTTGATAGTAGCCTCCGTTGATTGCTCTTGGTGTTGGAAAGAAATCCATTTGTGAACCGGGCCATGAACCATTCACGTTTGAGTTAATGTTTGAGGCAAACGTTGACTCAAATGTCCCTTGTGTGAGGCATTATGCAGATAGCCCATTTGCTGTCATCCACGTTTGAGCCAACGTTTGAGGTCAAACGTGGTTCTTCCCAGGCTCCCTTTTTGGCCAACGTTTGGCCCAACATTTGAGGCAAACGTTGGCGCAAACGTGGCTCATCTAAACCATCAATCAAGGGTGCTCTTCCATGCTCTTTCTTGCCAAAATGTAGCCAACGTTTGACCTCACGTTTGAAGCAAACGTTGGCTCAAACATTACCGTGCCCAAGAGTGCTCTTTTTCATTCTTTTTGGTGCCAACGTTTGACCTCACGTTTGAGGCAAACGTTGGCGCAAACGTTGCCTTCCCCTGCTTCTTCTTCAGCCAACGTTTGCCTCAACGTTTGAGGCAAATATTGGCGCAAATGTTGGCTCTTCTCCAGCGTGTTCTTCATCTGCTTCTCACGTTTGAGTTAACGTTTGAGGCAAACGTTAGCTCAAACGTGAATCCCTCTTTTTCAAGCCCATTCTTGCAACCTTCCTCCAAGCTTTTTCACCTATCATCAATCAATCAAAAGTATCAAAGCTATGCTCAAAATCATGAGATTGTTTTTCTTTCATAATATATGACAATTATAGCACAAAATCTCATGAAAATGCATCAATTTATCCATGATTGATTGAATCAAAGGAAACATGAAATTCTGCCCAATTGGCTTACTTATGGCTCAAGAAAGTGCATAAAACTAAATGAAAACAAAGGAAAAAGACTAGTGAAACTAGGCTAAGATGACTTGTCATCACAACACCAAACTTAAAACTTGCTTGTCCCCAAGCAAGAACAGAATTATGTTCAAAGGTTCCTTCGACTAAGATGGATTGAAGAATAACTTGTAATGTTCTGTGAGTGAAGTGATTAAGTGACAGTGGGGTGAACTCTAAATTATATGTTCATGCAAGGGTCTCAGTGCTTACTAGTCCTTACATATTGGAAGTCTTAGGTCCTAGGACTTTCATCCAAATAATATCATGGAGATCTCTTTATATGTAATCACCTTGAAGCAGCTTATAGTTTCTGTGCTTTGGCCTTGACTCTAAGTGTCATGTCTCAAAGCGGCTCTTTAGATAAGCTTTCAATCAAAACTCCTAAACCAGTTGGTTTTAAGGTATTAGGTGTTGAAGCACCCCTTAGGATTTACTTGCTCAATCCTCTCTCTTTGACACAGTTCGACCACAAGCATTTACTAGGATAATAACTCTTTGAGTTCTTTTTTTTTTCTTTCTTCTTTTCTGCCTAGTAATTGATGCTCAGAACCTTGGGCCATGTTCTTTTTGTTTTTGTATTTCCTTTGTTTTCTTTTGTTTTGTTTGCTGCTTCTTGGATCAATAGATGTTTGAAAATCTCCACAATATTTCTTTGAACTCTATATCCTGCCTATGAGCTCCCCTGCAAGTTTTCATATGCATGCAACCTCAATGCATAATCACACAACTAGAACCACCACTTCTCCTAATCTTTTGCTTGCCTCAAAATTGTTTAATTCCTCACTCCTTCTTTTCAAAGAACTTTCATGTGATGCATTTTTGAAATATTGAGTGCAAACAAGTTTTGGAGAGTATAGTGTTGTAAATGATCAAGAATCTTAATTATTGAATTACAGAAAAACTATACTATGCAGACAGACAGGGGTACAATATCACTTTCAATCACAGCAATATCTGATGTAAAATAATCACTTAACAATACAACCTTTTGGAGTTTACTTGCTTTCCTCCTTCTCATCATCATCATTGCTGGTCTTCATATTCCTCTTTTATCTCCTTGATTGATGATGCTTAATTTTTCCAAAAGCTTGTATGATGCTCTGCAGTGATATTGAAAGTTGCTTGTTCCCCAAGCACTTAAAAAAGTGATTAGCATGCATGATTTATTTGTGGGCCTTTGAACTTACTTTGGTGTGGGAACACCAAACTTAGTACCTTGCCAATGGTTCTCATGCATCAGATTAACCATGTGTGAAACTCTTTTTTTTTTCAAAAGCAATAAAACTGAAAACTTAGGAAACAGCAGCATAGTTAACCAGTTTATCTAAATGCTTGAAGCTAGCATTATGCAGAAAGTGAGAATATATTTTATGATGGGATTTTGGTGGAACACCAAACCTAGAATCCTTCATTCTCCCTTATATTGTTTTGGAGTGCAACACCAAACTTAGCTTCTTGCAATATAGATAAAACTAATTAACCTTTTTATTAAAATAGCTATGAAAAGAAAACTACCTCAGGTTGGGTTGCCTCCCAACAAAGCGCTTCTTTATTGTCACTAGCTTGACATCCTTCATTCTTTGATCATGGAGGCTGAAAATCATAGTGCCTCAGCTTTTCTCTTCTTACTGTGAACTTCCTTCCAGTCTTCTCTTTGATGATCTCTAGGTGTTCATGTGGAAGGATCTGGTTCACAGTATAGTACTCAGATAATTGTGGAGGCACCTTCATTGGTTGGGTGTTTAATATCACTTTATCCCCTGGTGAGAAATCTCAGTGGGGATTTTCTGAATCCCAACATTTCTCCCCTCTATCTCTTGCCTCTTTCCTCAACCTCCAAAATGTTTCAGGATCAAAAGGTGTGGATTCATCGCTCTTTCCTCCTATCACAAAATCAGAAACACAAATAGAACCAGAAACTAAAATAGAGCACTCTGTAACTTGAGTGCAGTTAGAGTTAGTAGAGACAATGTCTCGAACAGTTAGTGGGTTAGTCAAAATTAAAGAAAAAGTGCTTGATCTAAACTACCACCTCACTTAATCATTGTCAATCTATTCAATCCCCGGCAACGGCGCCAAAAACTTGATGTGCGGAAAACGATCTGACACAAAACTCACCGGGAGTGAGGTCGATCCCTCAAGGATTGAAGGATTGAGCAATTTTAGTTTAGTGGTTGAATTAGTCAAGCAAACAAGTGTTGATTGTGTGAAATTGTGTTGACAGGAATTAAATTGCATAGAATGTAAAGGGGAGTGGGTGATTTGCAGGAAATTAAAGGGAACAAAAAGAAAAAGAGCTGAATCTTAAAGTGCAAGTAATGTAAGTTGCAGAAACTTAAAGTGCAAGAAATATAAATGACTTGAAAAATAAAAGGGGAATGGGAATTGAATCTGCAGGAATTAAATAGGGAAAAGCAAAACTTAACAGAATGAAGAGTAGTTGATGTAATTAGTCGAACTGGATCTCAAAACTAAAACGGAAAATAAACTTGGTGTAGTAATTAAACAAGGAAATTAAAATGGAAATCAATAGATCTCAGGACCCAAGAGACTAGATAACTAAGTCTAGATCTCAATGCCTTCTTAGATCCAAATGTAGAGAGCAAATGCCAAATTAAAGAAGAGAGCAATGTAGAAATGTAAATCCAAGTCCAATTTCTAGAAGTTGCAGTAAGAAAAACAAAGAGATGTCAAGGTGAGATTGAGACAGAATTTCCTCAATTCTTCAACGCTCAAGACTCAAGACGAGTGTAGATGAAATTGAAAACAAGAAAACTAAGAGGAAGAGAATTCAATTCTCCTTCCCCAAGACTCAGAATCTCCAAATAGCTCAAAACCCAAAAGCCCTCTACTGTGAATACTCTGAAAATTCTTAAAGAAAACTCTAAAAAGCCAAAAGCTCCCAAAAAGAAAAAGCTCCCTTAAAACTTCAAATCCTAAGCTATTTATACACTTTCTTCAATTGATCATTAAGCCTTGAATTGGGCCTTTAGTCTTGATGGAATTGGGTTGATAGTAGCCTCCGTTGATTGCTCTTGGTGTTGGAAAGAAATCCATTTGTGAACCGGGCCATGAACCATTCACGTTTGAGTTAACGTTTGAGGCAAACGTTGACTTAAACGTCCCTTGTGTGAGGCATTATGCAGATAGCCCATTTGCTATCATCCACGTTTGAGCCAACGTTTGAGGTCAAACGTGAGCTCAAACGTGGTTCTTCCCAGGCTACCTTTTTGCCCAACGTTTGGCCCAACGTTTGAGGCAAACGTTGGCGCAAACGTGTCTCATCTAAACCATCAATCAAGGGTGCTCTTCCATGCTCTTTCTTGCCAAAATGTAGCCAACGTTTGACCTCACGTTTGAGGCAAACATTGGCTCAAACGTTGCCGTGCCCAGGAGTGCTCTTTTTTATTCTTTTTGGCGCCAACGTTTGACCTCACGTTTGAGGCAAACGTTGGCGCAAACGTTGCCTTCCCCTGCTTCTTCTTCAACCAACGTTTGCCTCAACGTTTGAGGCAAACGTTGGTGCAAACGTTGGCTCTTCTCCAGGGTGTTCTTCATCTGCTTCTCACGTTTGAGTTAACGTTTGAGGAAAACGTTAGCTCAAACGTGAATCCCTCTTTTTCAAGCCCATTCTTGCAACCTTCCTCCAAGCTTTTTCACCTATCATCAATCAATCAAAAGTATCAAAGCTATGCTCAAAATCATGAGATTGTTTTTCTTTCATAATATATGACAATTATAGCACAAAATCTCATGAAAATACATCAATTTATCCATGATTGATTGAATCAAAGGAAACATGAAATTCTGCCCACTTGGCTTACTTATGGCTCAAGAAAGTGCATAAAACTAAATGAAAACAAAGGAAAAAGACTAGTGAAACTAGGCTAAGATGACTTGTCATCAATGTCCATTCCACAATTACCTTGTTTGTGGTCCACAACTAGGATAGCAAGCCCTAATTACCCACTTCTTGCCAAGAGCTCTTTTAGCATTCAATTTCCATTTGCATCACTTTTACTTGCTTTCCATTTAATTTCATGCTTGTTTCATTTACTTGCCATTTTATTTTCTTGCCTCTTCCAACCAAAACCCCAAAAATACCCCATAGCCAATAATAAGAACATTTTATTGCAACCCCTAGGGAAGACGACCCAGGAGTTAAATACTCTCAGTTATAATAATTGTTTTGTATTGTGACTATCTTTAGGATTTAAACTTTGATTGTGAGAGTTAATTGTTAGTTTAGACTATGCTATCAATGAGATTCTATATTTTTGTGAAATTCTAAACCATCGTTAATTCTCACATCATCCACTGTCCTTAGAAGGTTACAAAACTCAAGCTACCTGCCCCCTACCTGGCGTTCAATGCTAGGAATGGGTGTTGAACGCCCATAGGGGTTGAATGGTTAGGGCTGGCTGCCCCTTGTAGGGCATTGAACACCTAGGGTACTCCCTGGCTAGCGTTCAACGCCAGCTTTCCTCTCCCTTCCTAGCGTTCAACGCTAGGTCCTTACTCCTCTTGGGGCGTTGGACGCCCAGAATGCCCCCTATGGGGCGTTCAACACCAAGCATTGCTCCTTGGCTGGCGTTCAATGACAACATCTGCTCCCTGTGGGGCATTGAACGCCTGATAAACCATTAATTTATGGTTTATATTGTGTTTAATTATGTGGTTTTATCAACTCTTTACCCACTTATTCATTAAATAAGCATGCATTTATAATTCCTTCCTAAAAATGCTTTATGGTTGAAAACTTGCTTCCAAGAGACTTTTAATTATGTATTTTAATTCTCCTTTATTCCATTCGATGCCGTGATCTGTGTGTTAAGTGTTTCAGGCTTTATAGGTCATGAATGATTTGGAGATTGGAAAGGAAGCTTGCAAAAATGGAAGGAACACAAGAAATTGAGGAGATGACCAGCGAGAAGTGACGCGGACGCATGGCTCACGCGACCGCACGATATAGAGAAAATTGCAGTGACATGGACGCATGGCTCACGCGACCGCGCGGATTGGAAACTGCATCAGTGATGCGAAGGCGTGGACGACGCGCACGCGTGGCAAAGCAAACGCTGAATGATGCGTCCGCATGAATGACGCGATCGCGTGACATGCGCGATCTGCATAATCTGCAGAATTCGCAGGGGGCAATTTTGGGCCCTGTTTTGTCCCAGTTTTCGGCCCAGAAAAGCAGACTAGAGCCAGGGAACATGCAGAAACGAGGGAGAACAATTTATTTTACACAGATTTAGTTTTTAGATCTAGTTTTACTCCTCCTCTAGGTTTTTCTCTCTACACATTCATAGTTCATAGGATTTTAATTATTATTGTTTTTGCATTGGGATATTGTGAAGAGTTATTGCCTCAGCAAGACTTCGTCATTCTAGTTCGTTTTCTTTACTTGTCTCTTACTCTTCCATGTCCTTAATTTACTTAATTTTACTATTGGGTTATTTTAGAATTTATTAATACAGGAATTACTTTTATTTTTAATTGATTTCTTTGATTATTATTTATCGTGTCTTTCTTTAATTCCCTTTCCTATGTTATGAGTTCTACATTCACAATGAGCGAGTAGTTCCATAACTTGGATGGGAGTTGATTAAAAGGAAGACCTTGAGTTGGAATGCTTAAAAGAAAAATTGTAATTAGGTTTATTGTTGGATTGCTCTCTGGTCACTGACACCAATCCTTCCAAGTAAGCAGATTGGGACTTGTGAATAGAAATAGCATTTCAACTTGTTTGACTTTCCCTTACCTAGTAAGGGATAACTAAACAGAATAACCCTCGATTATCAATTAATCTTGAGAGTACTCCAACAAGAATAGGGCTTCCAACTAATCTACTCCCAGCCAAGGCTTTCATTTAAAATTACATAAATTCTCTAATTTAATTTCCTGTTATTCAACTTAAACCATTTTTTGAAAACATCTTATTAATAAAATAGCACACCTTTCTGCAACTCGTTGGGAGACGACCTGGGATTCATACTGCCAGTATTTAATTTTAATTTTTGTGACAACCCTTCTAAATTGATAGGCAGATTTCTGGTTGGTTGAGAACTATACTTGCAACGCATATCTTATAACAATTCTTAACTCGCCAATTTCCGCCACGTCAATTTTTGGCGCCGTTGCCGGGGAGTTACAATAGAATGCTAAAGTTATTAATTAGAATTTATTTCTTTGCATTTTATTTTATTTTGCTACTATGAGCTGCATGTTTCTTTCGTTAGATGACGCGTTCACTTCCTGGTCCAAGCTTGCCCGTATTCGATCCTGAAATGGAAAGAACTATTTCACGAATAAAGCAAGCTCGGCGTCGGTTAGTCCTCTCTGAGGGCGGATCTGAAACGTCATTTGAGGAAGAAACCAGCCCCCGTTCTACTGATTCGGTTGATTTACGTGTAGGTGACATGGCAGCACCTAGGAGAGTTACTATCCAGGAGGCTGGAGCCCCTGATTTTACAATGTAACCATTTCAAGCGCATCACCCAGCGGTGGCTACAGACTTTGAAATAAAGACTGCACTGCTAAACTTGATGCCTAAGTTTCATGGCTTACCTGCTCAAGAGCATATCAAGCACCTGAGAGATTTCCAAGCAGCCTGTTCTACTGTCAGGCGCGATGGTGCGGATGAAACTTCTATTTTGCTGAAAGCTTTCCCGTTCTCTCTTGAGGGAAAAGCGAGAGAGTGGTACTACACTCAACCCGCAGCAACTGTATCCGACTGGGATACACTTAGAAGAGAATTTTTGGAAAAATTCTTTCCAGCTGAAGTTACTGATAAACTGGGGAAAGACATCTCCATGATTGTTCAGGATGAATCCGAGACTCTCTATGAATATTGGGAGTGTTTCAACAAAGGGTACAATCAAGGGTACAATCAAGGTGGCAGTTACAGCCATGGATGGCAGGACAATTCTAACCAGAATTGGAGGGACAATAATAATAGAGGAGACAGAGATAATCAGGGAAACCAGAGGTGGAATAATAACAACAACAGGCAGTAGAACCAGAACCAACCTTACAGAGCACCTCACCTGAGGCAATCCCAAGGGCCATAGAATACCCAACAACAGACCTCTCAAATTACTTATGCTTCTTCATCTGCTAATGATGAGTTACTACAATCTATTGATCGGAGACAACAGACCATGGAAAATAACCTTTATGCTACACTAAATGTTCTGAACTCTACCTTCCAAGCTCTTGTCTCACAGATTGGATCAATGAATAACTCCAATAACCAGCCTTTGAACTCCAGTGGAATTCCCTCTCAACCATTACCCAATCCAAAGGGTGGCATCAATGCCATCATCCTAAGGTCAGGAACCACACTACAGGAGAGGAATCAGGAGGAGCCAAGCCCACCAGAACACGCCTCAGCTAAAGAGGTAGTGGAAATAGAAGATGTTGAAGAGGAAGAGGACATTCAGGACATGGCTGAAAAAGAAGAAGCTCAATCACAGGAAGAAGAACCAAAGGGCACAGACACTGCAAAGAACGCCACTCATATTCCATTTTCACAACTTGCAAGGAAGCCCAAGAAGCAGCTGGAACCTGATCCCAAAATGGTAGAAATATTCAAAAAGTTTGAGGTAACTGTTCCCCTTTTTGATGTTATTCAACAGGTACCTAAATATGCAAAGTTTCTAAAAGATTTATGTATACATAAAGACAAAATTAATGAATTAGAAACTATTCCTTTAGGAAGTTCCATATCTGCTTTAATGGGAGGTTTACCTGAAAAGTGTAGTGACCCAGGTTCATGTATAGTTAATTGTACTATTGGCAGCGTGATATTTTCTAACTTCATGTGTGATTTAGGAGCATGTGTTAGTATAATGCCTTTGTCTATATATGATATTTTGGGGCTCCCTCCCTTAAAAAGGTCGGCAGCTCGTTTTGTGTTAGCAGATAAAAGCATTATTACAGTGGCTGGAGTTGCTGAAGATGTATTAGTGGGCATTAAGGGACTCACATTTCCCATTGATTTTTATATCCTGGAGATGCCCCAAAATGACTCAGAGAAGCTATCATCAATCCTACTCGGAAGACTATTCCTGAAGACCTCGAAGTTCAAATTAGATGCTTTTTCAGGAACATACTCTTTTGAAATAGACGGCCGAGTAGTAAGCTTCAATCTAAATGGAATTATGAAGCACCCTCCAGAAGATCATTCTATCCTCCAGTGTGACATCATAGATGAAACCGTGGCTGAAGTTCACCAGGAGGAGTTTGAAGAGAAGTACATAGGACAAGGTCCAAGTGTGGAGACATTCTCAGAGGAAAATGACAGTACTTTACC
Source organism: Arachis hypogaea (assembly GCF_003086295.3). Lineage (NCBI taxonomy): Eukaryota > Viridiplantae > Streptophyta > Magnoliopsida > Fabales > Fabaceae > Arachis > Arachis hypogaea. Next base: position 53,084,873 of record NC_092055.1, read on the forward strand.
ATTGTCACCAGCTCCAGACAATCCAGAGCCTGACCATGAGCAGAAGCTAGAATTGAAACCCCTCCCTCCACACCTCAAATATGCTTACCTTGAAGACAAGCAGAAGTTTCCAGTTATCATTACAAGGGAACTCACTTCCCAACAAGAAGAGCAGCTACTTAGTGTGCTGAGGAGGCACAATAAGGCAATTGGTTGGAGTTTGGCAGACATAGTAGGCATCAACCCTCAAGTTTTTGAGCATAGAATATTTCTAGAAGAGGGAGCAAAGCCTGTTCGTCAACCCCAGAGAAGACTAAACCCCACTATCTTAGAGGTTGTCAAAAAGGAAGTGACGAGACTACTGGAGGTAGATATCATCTATCCCATCTCAGACAGTGAATGGGTAAGCCCAGTACAAGTGGTGCCCAAGAAGTCTGGAGTCACTACAATGAAGAATGAGCATGGAGAGCTCATGGCAACCAGAGTTCAGAATGCCTGGAGAGTCTGCATTGACTACAGACACCTCAACCAGGCCACTCGTAAGGATCACTATCCTCTTCCATTCATTGATCAAATGTTGGATCGCCTGTCAGGTAAATCACATTATTATTTTTTAGATGGTTACACAGGCTATTTTCAGATTCATATAGCTCCTGAAGATCAGAAAAAGACCACTTTTACATGTCCTTTTGGGACTTATGCTTACAAGAGAATGCCCTTTGGCTTGTGCAATGCACCAGCTACTTTCCAAAGGTGCATGATGAGTCTTTTCTCTGATCTTATTGAGGACTGTATGGAGGTTCTTATGGATGATTTTAGTGTATACGGTGATTCCTTTAGGCTTTGCTTAGATGGATTATCTAGAGTATTAGATAGATGTGTCAGTACAAACCTTGTATTGAATTTTAAAAAATGTCACTTTATGGTTAAAGAAGGGATTGTACTAGGACATGTCGTGTCAAATACTGGCATTTCTGTAGATCCAGCAAAGGTAGATGTTATTTCGAGTTTACCTTACCCCTCTTCTGTGAGGGAAGTCTGTTCGTTCCTTGGCCATGCAGGTTTTTACAGAAGATTCATTAAGGACTTCAGTAAGGTAGCACTTCCCTTATCCAGACTACTGCAGAAAGATATTGTGTTCGAGTTCAGTGAGAATTGCAAACAAGTGTTTGATAAGCTGAAAACCGCCCTGACTCAAGCTCTAATTGTGAGAGGATTGGACTGGAGCCAGCCATTTGAAATAATGTGCGATGCTTCCAACCATGCAGTAGGAGCAGCACTGGCTCAGCGTGAAGGTAAGGACCCCTTTGTTATAGCTTATGCGTCAAAAACTTTAGATGCCGCTCAGTCTAATTACACTACTACTGAGAAAGAGCTTCTTGCTGTTGTTTTTGCTCTGGATAAATTCCGAGCCTATTTACTTGGTACGAAAGTAGTAGTGTATTCAGACCACGCAGCTCTAAAGTATTTATTAGCTAAAAATGAATCCAAACCAAGGCTTATACGTTGGATACTGCTACTACAAGAATTTGATTTAGAAATTAAGGATAGAAGTGGTAACCAGAATTTAGTGGCAGACCACTTGAGTTGCCTTGAGCACATTAAAGATGACTCCACTCCTATAGCTGATAATTTCCCATTTGATAACCTGCAAGCTGTATCCCAGGTAGTCCCTTGGTATACACCTGTAGCTAATTATCTAGTTAGCCGCACCTTTCCTCCAAACTTTACTAAGCATCAAAGAGACAAGCTGAAAAGCGAGTCTAAATATTATATATGGGATGACCCATATTTATGGAGATGTGGCGCTGATCAGGTAATTAGACGGTGTGTGCGTTAATCAGAATTCCAGTCCATCTTAGAGGCCTTCCACTCGTCTGAGAGTGGAGGACATTTTGGCCCTCAAAGAACGGCTAGAAAAATCTTAGACTGTGGATTCTGGTGGCTTACTCTTTTTAGAGACACTGCTGAATTTTGTAGATCTTGTTTCCCATGCCAAAAATTTGGTAATATATCCAAGAAGGATGAGATGCCTCAAAAAATTATGCTTTTCTGTGAAATTTTTGATGTTTGGGACATTGACTTCATGGGTCCATTTCCAAATTCTAATGGTTATTTTTATATATTGTTAGCTGTAGATTACGTTTCCAAATGGGCGGAAGCAATTCCCACCCGCACTGATGATGCTAACACTATTCTTTCCTTTGTGAGAAACCACGTTATCTGTCGCTTTGGATCACCACGAGCAATCGTGAGCGATCAAGGCACCCATTTTTGTAACAGGAGACTAACATGATTAATGAAGAAGCATGGGATAATTCATAAGATTGCAACAGCCTACCATCCTCAGACTAATGGACAAGCCGAGGTGTCAAACAGAGAGATAAAGCGTATCTTGTAGAAGATAGTCAAACCTCATAGAAGAGACTGGAGCACCAGGCTACAAGATGCACTCTGGGCATACAGAACAGCATACAAGACACCCATTGGGATGAGTCCTTTCCGCTTAGTTTATGGAAAAGCCTGTCATCTTCCAGTTGAAGTAGAGCACAAAGCCTTTTGGGCAGTAAAGGAGTGCAACATGGGATTTGAGAAAGCCGGAGCTGAAAGGAAATTGCAACTACAAGAATTAGAAAGCCTTCGCCTAGAGGCGTATGAGAACACAAGGCTATTCAATGAGAAGATGAAAGCTGTACATGATCAGCACATCAAGAGGAAAGAGTTCCAACCAAGGGACTTAGTCCTCCTTTACAAATCTCGACTGAGGCTCATGTCAGGCAAGTTGAGATCAAGATGGGAAGGTCCATACAGAGTAGAGAAGGCCGAACCGTACGGAGTTTTTCACCTAAGTCATCCTTCAAGCTCTGAACGCATCAAAGTTAATGGACATCGTTTAAAGCTGTACCATGGCGAGAAGATGAAGAAAAATAAGGAGCTCGAGATCTTCCTCTTGGAAGATCCATACATAGCCGAAGACTGAGCTAGTGGAGCGTCCAACTTACGGACGTTAAGCAAAGTGCTAGGTGGGAAAAAACACACCATGGTATGATCGTTCTTTTCTTTATTATTAGTTTTCTTATTCAATAAATCTTCTCTTTATTAGTATATTTAGTCTGCATCTACATTTGCATACTTTTATTTAAAAAAAAAATTTCACGCGACGCGACTGCCTCAATGACGCGTCCGCGTCGCAGGTGGCTCAGAAAGAATAAGAAAGCGAACAGAAAGTCACGTAGGAGTGTGGCTGGAGGCATGCCTTTGGCACAAATCATCCCACGCGACCGCGTCGCCGACGCATCCGCGTCACCCACGCGGCCGCGTGACATGAAAATCGACGTCAAAAGTGTGCATAGCCGAAAGTTATGCTGGAGTGGTGCTAGACTGGTGCTGGACGCATAGGCTTACCACGCGGACGTATGGCTCACGCATCTGCGTCATATCCCCATATTGGCCACTCACGCAACCGCGTCGACCACGCGATCGCGTCACCCAAAATTTGTCAAAATAAGATTTTGAACAGAGAGTTGTGCGAGCGCGAGGCTGTCCTCGCGCCAGTAGCATAAAACGAGTGACACGTCCACGTGACCGACGCGACTGCGTCGATTAACTTAAAGCGCAAGTCGCGCGAACGCGTCACCCACGCGTCCGCGTCGCTTGCGCCGCACAGCTTACCCTAAATTGCCAAATATCTTATCTTTCTTTTCCCCCAAATCCTATTTTCTCTTCTCCTTCCTTATTTCTTCCTTTTTCCCTCTTCCTTCTTTCTCACTTTCTACTTTCTCACCACCATTAACAAGGTTTTTCTTTTCTTCTTCCTTCCTTACTTTTTTATGATTCTTTTTTTTTTTATTTTTATGTTTTCTTATTTTCTTTTTACTTTCATTATCCATTTTTTTTCTTTTTCTTTCTTTCTTTTAATTGGTGTTAGAATTTATTTGAGTCATTATTTCTCATTATATTCTTGTGGATTGTTGCAAAATTGTTTGGCAATTATATATTATTTTTTTTAAGGGGTTGCTTGCATGTTCAAATTATTATTTTCAATAGCTTATTTACCATGCATGCTATGTGTTTGTGAAAATACCCATATGGCATTATGCATCTTTCTACGTTATTCTATTCTACTATCCAATGCTTGCTTTTCACAAATTCCCTTTACTATTGTATTAATTGAATTTAATTGTCAATACAAACGTGATGGCTAGTTTGTTACGAGTGATAACACATTCGATTAATTAAATGCTTCATCTATGTTACTTATGCCTTTTCCTGCATGCCAATAAACACCTTGCATTTAATTATCCTCAAATGCACTTGCCATATTTCCATTGGTGAACTTTTCAGATGTAGTCATGACCATGTGTTAACGACATCTTCTTTACTGTGCATTGTTTATCACTTATACCATCCCCTTCCTTGCTCTATCTCTTTGAATTTAAGTTAATTTCTCTTCCCCTTTTCAGGATGGCCACCAAGAAAAGAAAAGAGAAAGCTACTCCCAAACCACCAGCAAGAAGAGGAACAAAAAGAGCATTAGTGGCAGAACCTTCTTTAACTGCAGTCAAGCCCTCAACAAAAAGAATTAAGAGGATTATAAAGGTTGATGATAAAGAGAAAGCTTTCCCTGCAAAGGACACTGCGCGATTTCACAATCGCTACTGTGAGCAAATGTTCCCTATCCTGGCAGAACGGAGCTACAACAATGAATACCTTCTTATCCTCCCGCCCAATATTGCTACCTTTGTTGAGCCACAAATTGAACGAAGATAATGGGGTTTCCTCCAGAGACAGCCAAGGCAGGCTAATCTTTCTTGGGTAGTTGAGTTCTACTCTAATTTCCACCTGCCAACCCTGCAGTCTATCTATGTATGTCAGAAGCAAGTCCCCATTACAGAAGAGGCCATTCAATAAGCTCTAGATCTTCCCCCTGCTCCAGAAGGATTGGACGCCTTTCAAGAAGCCGCACTCAAGCACCAAATGTACCAATTTGATTGGGATGCCGTTCTCAGAGTTATCGCACTTCCTGGCAGCAGATGGATCTATGGATCTACGGATACCACCGTTCCCGTCCTAAGGGAATATCGGCTTCAGCACTTACCTTGGAGGCTCGCGTATGGTCACAAATCATGTCCCATTACGTCTTTCCGAGCACTCACGAATCCTCCTTCACTGCAGACATGGCCGTTTTACTATGGTGTATCCTTACAGACCAGCCTCTGAACCTACCAAGACACAACCGGAATGCCATGGGACATGTACAAATTGTGGGCAACTTATCTTTCCCCACCTTGGTCTCAGATCTTGTCTCAGCCGCCGGAGTCTCCTACAGAGCTGGGGACACCAAAGCCATGCTTCCACGGGATGATCAATACGTCCCTAACGGGAAATATATTAGACTCCCAGCAGCCACTACTAGCCAGCCTACTGAACCGGCTGAGGACATCATTCTATCAGCAGCACAAGCCCTTACAACAAACCAACTGCTCCATCAGATACTTAAAAAGTTGGATCGGCAGGAACAGAAAGCTAAGATGAGAGAGTGCCGTAACAAGCACCGATTCACATACCTTAAGGAGCTGATTATGGGAAAATTCAAGGACTCAGACACCCCGAACCCCACTTCCTTTACCAGCACAGGGAGCCATGATGGCCCCGACTGTGGAGATACTGCTACCAGCCCACCTTTGTTCCTGAAAAATGGCACCGAGGACGGTGCAAAGCCTTAAGTGTGGGGAGGTCGGTCAGTACCTGACTTCCGGAGGTAATTTCTCTTCCCTAACACCAATAAATTAGGATATATAGTTAGATTTTTCTTTTGTAGAATAGGATAAATTACATAGTAATAGATTAGTTGCATGCATGTTCTACTTGATTGAAAAGACAATAAGTTTCTTCTAAGACGCTATCTTTGGAACAAAATTTCACTAATTTTAATTAAAACTTTTATGTTAAATTTGCTTGAAGTTGTATTTGGAACATGATTTTTGAGCTAAAGAACACACAACCTGTGAGATTTGAGCCTTTATGCATGGTTACATTATTTAACCATAATTATTTTATTCTTGTGTGTTTACTTCTCTATGATTGTAATCTATATTTTGTTTCATCGTATATGTCCAATGTTTAATATACTTATATGTTTGCATATGATTGATGCCATTATTTGTTTAAACTAACTTATCCAAATTAAGCCTACCCTTTCAATTACCTTTGTTAACCACTTTGAGCCTTTAAATCCCATTTGTTCTATATTTTACCACATTACTAGCCTTAAGCGGAAAAACAATTATATATCCCAAATTGAATCTTTGGTTAGCTTAAGATAGAATTGTGTGTGCTAAATTAAGTATGGAAAATTGTGGGAACAAAAGATAATAAGGGAATGTGTCATGATAATACAATGGGAATTTGGATACCTACTCATGTGAAACTATAAGAATTAAAAATCTATGTGCATTGATAAGCTATGTTTATTTTTATGTTTATTATATATATATATATATATATATATATATATATATATATATATATATATTCAATAAATAAATAAGGGAAAAAAATTACCCCAATGCTAAATTCAAATTCAAGAATCAATGCATATATGATAAAATTAAAATAAAAAGTTGATACATGAGTATGGAAGGTGAAAAAGAAATTTCTGGGTAGCTAGGTATGAATTCTAAAGTTATATAGAATATATATAGGTTAGGTTAAAGCTTGGGTTAACTAAAGATTCAATTTATAAGCTTACTTAGCCATATATGTATCCTGACCCTTACCTTGGCCCCATTACAACCTTGAAAAGACCTCATGATGTTTGCATTGGTATATTAAATGTTGTTGAGTGGTTAGGAGAAGAACAAAAATTAGAGAGCATGATTAGAGAAGGATAGAGTGATTACCCTATACACTAAAGAGACTAGAGTGTACATACATCATCAGTGAGGGTTTAATGCTTGAATTTCTGTGTTCCCTGCTTTCATGAGCTATCTTCTTGCACTTTTATCTGTTCTTACTGTATAAGAATTGAATTAGTAGAATTTGATTTGTAATTGTTTTGAAGAGCTTATTTACTTTTGATCAAGAGGACAATAATCATATAGTTGCATTCACATATATAGGTTGCATTGCATTGCATGAGTTTTACATGTTCCTACTCATTTATTTTATCTCCTCCAACTAAGCATGAGGAAACGCTAATGTTTAAGTGTGGAGAGGTTGATAAACCATTAATTTATGGTTTATATTGTGTTTAATTGTGTGGTTTTATCAACTCTTTATGCACTTATTCATTAAATAAGCATGCATTTATAATTCCTTCCTAAAAATGCTTTATGGTTGAAAACTTGCTTCTTAGAGACTTTTAATTATGTATTTTAATTCTCCTTTATTCCTTTCGATGCCGTGATTCGTGTGTTAAGTGTTTCAGGCTTTATATGGCATGAATGGGTTGGAGATTGGAAAGGAAGCTTGCAAAAATGGAAGGAACACAAGAAATTGAGGAGATGACCAGCGAGAAGTGACGCGGACGCATGGCTCACGTAACCGCGCGATATAGAGAAAATTGCAGTGACGCGGACGCAAGCCTCACGCGACCGCGCGGATTGGAAACTGCATCAGTGACGCGAAGGCGTGGACGACGCGCACGCGCGGCAAAGCAAACGCTGAATGACGTGTCCGCATGAATGACGCAATCGCGTGACATGTGCGATCTGCATAATCTGCAGAATTCACTGGGGGCGATTTTGGGCCCTGTTTTGACCCAGTTTTCGGCCCAGAAAAGCAGACTAGAGCCAGGGAACATGCAGAAATGAGGGAGAACAATTCATTCTACACAGTTTTAGTTTTTAGATCTAGTTTTACTCCTTCTCTAGGTTTTTCTCTCTACACATTCATAGTTCTTAGGATTTCAATTATTATTGTTTTTGCATTGGGATATTGAGAAGAGTTATTGCCTCAGCAAGACTTCGTCATTCTAGTTCGTTCTCTTTTCTTGTCTCTTACTCTTCCATGTCCTTAATTTACTCAATTTTACTATTGGGTTATTTTAGAATTTATTAATACAGAAATTACTTTTATTTTTAATTAATTTCTTTGATTGTTATTTATCATGTCTTTCTTTAATTCCTTTTCCTATGTTATGAGTTCTACATTCACAATGAGCGAGTAGTTCCATAACTTGGATGGGAGTTGATTAAAAGGAAGACCTTGAGTTGGAATGCTTAAAAGAAAAATTGTAATTAGGTTTATTGTTGGATTGCTCTCTGGTCACTGACACCAATCCTTCCAAGTAAGCGGATTGGGACTTGTGAATAGAAATAGCATTCCAACTTGTTTGACTTTCCCTTACCTAGTAAGGGATAACTAAACAGAATAACCCTCGATTATCAATTAATCTTGAGAGTACTCCAACAAGAATAGGGATTCCAACTAATCTACTCCCAGCCAAGGCTTTCATTTAAAATTACATAAATTCTCTAATTTAATTTCTTATTATTCAACTCAAACCATTTTTTGAAAACATCTGATTAATAAAACAGCACAGCTTTCTGCAACTCGTTGGGAGACGACCTGGGATTCATACTCCCAGTATTTTAATTTTAATTTTTGTGACAACCCTTCTAAATTGATAGGCAGATTTCTGGTTGGTTGAGAACTATACTTGCAACGCATATCTTATAACAATTCTTAACTCGCCAATTTTCGCCACTTCAACGCCCAGAGGAGATTCTCCCCAGCTTGTTCTGTTTTTTAGTTCTGAGTGTTTTTGTCACTGTTCTAAGTGCTGCACATGATCACAAACATCAAAAAGTAAGAGAAAAATGAAAGAGAATAAACTAAAACAAATCAAATGAGAATAACAAAAACAACATTACTCTAACTATGGTTGGGTTGTCTCCCAACAAGCGCTTCTTTACCGTCATTAACTTAATGGACAGCTCCATTACGAAGATAGATAAGGGCTCAAAATTTCACCCCTTATAGTAAATTTATGTCCTGTGCTCTCATGGATAAGCTCCACATGCTCTAGAGACAGGATTCTACTCACTGTGTATGGAAGGACTGGACTTTTGGTGAAGACAACTCTCATGCCAGATGAGAGTCCTTCAGTAGGGATTTTTTTGTCCCTTCAGCCTGTAGGTACCTTGTTCTTAGTACCTTCTTTCTCAGTGCTTGATGATGGTTGTCTAACACCAAACTTAGAATTGGTGTCTGGGGGCTCTGTAAAGCTCTGCACTGAGAGTGAAGGCTAAAACACAATGTGCTGCACTATGGTACTGGTGCACGAAATTGTGATCATCAATGGCACCATCAACATGGTATGCTCAATTGTAATCTCAACTTTTTATCACAACTTCGCACAACTAACCAGCAAGTGCACTGGGTCGTCCAAGTAATAAACCTTACGCGAGTAAGGGTCGATCCCACGGAGATTGTTGGTATGAAGCAAGCTATGGTCATCTTGTAAATCTCAGTCAGGCTGATATAGAATGGTTATGGAGTTTTCGAATATTAATAATAATATAGGGATAGAAATACTTATGTAATTCCTTGGTAAGAATTTCAGAAAAATGCATGGAGATGCTTTCATCCCTCTAAACCTCTGCTTTCCTGTTGTCTTCATCCAATCAGTCTTACTCCTTTCTATGGCTGGCTTTATTTAAGGACATCACCATTGTCAATGGCTACTTTTGATCCTCTCTGAAAAATGGTCCGATGCGCTGTCACTGCATGGCTAATCATGTGGAGGCGTCACCCTTGCCAATGGCTGCATCCTATCCTCTTGTGAAAATGGTCCAAATGCTCTGTCACATAACGGCTAATCATCTGAGGTTCTCGATCATACTGGAATAGGATTCACCCTCCTTTTACATCTGTCACTACGCCCAGTACTCGCGAGTTTGAAGCTCGTCACAGTCATTCAATCCCTGAATCCTACTCGGAATACCACAGACAAGGTTTAGACTTTCCGGATTCTCATGAATGCCGCCATCATTCTAGCTTACACCATGAAGATTCTGATTAAGAGATCTAAGAGATACTCATTCAATCTAAGGTAGAACGGAAGTGGTTGTCAGGCACGCATTCATAAGGAATGATGATGATTGTCACGTTCATCACATTCAGGTTGAAGTGCGAATGAATATCTTAGAAGCGGAATAAGTTGAATTGAATAGAAAAATAGTAGTACTTTGCATTAATCTTTGAGGAACAGCAGAGCTCCACACCTTAATCTATGGAGTGTAGAAACTCTACCGTTGAAAATACATAAGTGAAAGGTCCAGGCATGGCCGAATGGCCAGCCCCTCTGATCTAAGAACCAGACGACCAAAGATGTTCCAAAGATCTCTAATACAATAGTAAAAAGTCCTATTTATAATAAACTAGCTACTAGGGTTTACAGAAGTAAGTAATTGATGCATAAATCCACTTCCGGGGCCCACTTGGTGTGTGCTTGGGCTGAGCTTGAATGTTACACGTGCAGAGGCTCTTTCTGGAGTTGAACGCCAGGTTGTAACGTATTTCTGGCGTTCAACTCTGGTTTGTGACTTATTTCTGGCGTTTAACTCCAGACAGCAGCGTAGAACTGGCGTTCAACGGCCTTTTACGTCATCTAAACTCGTTCAAAGTATGAACTATTATATATTTCTGGAAAGCCCTGGATGTCTACCTTCCAACGCAATTGGAAGCGCGCCATTTTGAGTTCTTTAGCTCTAGAAAATCCACTTTGAGTGCAGGAAGGTCAGAATCCAACAGCATCAGCAATCCTTCTTCAACTTCTGAATCTGATTTTTGCTCAAGTCCCTCAATTTCAGCCAGAAAATACCTGAAATCACAAAAAAACACACAAACTCATAGTAAATTCCAGAAATGTGAATTTAACATAAAAACTAATAAAACATCCCTAAATGTAACTAGATTCTACTAAAAACAATGCCAAAAAGCGTATAAATTATCCGCTCATCACAACACCAAACTTAAATTGTTGCTTGTCCCCAAGCAACTGAAAATCAAATAGGATAAAAAGAAGAGAATATACTATAAATTCCAAACTATCAATGAAACATAGCTCCAATTAAATGAGCGGGACTTGTAGCTTTTTGCCTCTTGAATAGTTTTGGCATCTCACTTTATCCATTGAAGTTTAGAATGATTGGCATCTATAGGAACTCAGAGTTCAGATAGTGTTATTGATTCTCCTAGTTCAGTATGATGATTCTTGAACACAACTATTTTATGAGTCTTGGCCGTGGCCCTAAGAACTTTGTTTTCCAGTATTACCACCGGATACAAAAATGCCACAGACACATAATTGGGTGAACCTTTTCAGATTGTGACTCAGCTTTGATAAAGTCCCTAATTAGAGGTGTCCAGGGTTCTTAAGCACACTCTTTTTTTTTGCTTTGGACCTTGACTTTAACCGCTCAGTCTCAAGTTTTCACTTGACACCTTCACGCCACAAGCACATGGTTAGGGACAGCTTGGTTTAGCCGCTTAGGCCAGGATTTTATTCTTTTAGGCCCTCCTATCCACTGATGCTCAAAGCCTTGGGATCCTTTTTATTTACCCTTGCCTTTTGGTTTTAAGGGTTAATGGCTTTTTGCTCTTGCCTCTTGGTTTTAAGAGCTTTTGGCTTTTTCTGCTTGCTTTTTCTTTTTCTTTCTATTTTTTTTCGCTATTTTTTTTCTCTTTTTTTTTCTGCAAGCTTTGTTCTTTACTGCTTTTTCTTGCTTCAAGAATCATTTTTATGATTTTTCAGATTATCAAATAACATGTCTCCTTGTCATCATTCTTTCAAGAGCCAACATATTTAACATTCTTAAACAACAACTTCAAAAGACATATGCGTTGTTCAAGCATTCATTCAGAAAACAAGAAGCATTGTCACCACATCAATATAATTAAACTAAGTTCAAGGATAAATTCGAAACTCATGTACTTCTCGTTCTTTTGAATTAAAATAGTTTTCATTTAAGAGAAGTGATGGATTCATATTCACTACTTTAAGGCATAGTTACTAAATAATAATGATCATGTAATAAGACACAAACTTAGATAAGCACTTATCATAGAAAACGAAAAACAGAGAATATAAGAACAAGGAATGAGTCCACCTTAGTGATGGTGGCGTTTCCTTCTTGAGGAACCAATGATGTCCTTGAGCTCTTCTATGTCTCTTCCTTGTCTTTGTTGCTCCTCCCTCATTGCTTTTTGATCTTCTCTAATTTCATGAAGGATGATGGAGTGCTCTTGATGTTCCACCCTTAGTTGTCCCATGTTGGAACTTAATTCTCCTAGGGAGGCGTTGATTTGCTCCAAATAGTTTTGTGGAGGAAAATGCATTTGAGGCATCTCCGGGATCTCATGGTGATGAGCTTCCTGATCCTCTTGAGCTCCATGAATGGGCTCTCTTGCTTGCTCCATCCTTTTCTTAGTGATGGGCTTCTCTTCCTCAATGGAAATGTCTCCTTCTATGAAAGCTCCAGCTGAGTAACATAGATGGCTGATGAGCGGATAATTTATACGCTTTTTGGCATTGTTTTTAGTATGTTTTTAGTAGAATCTAGTTACTTTTAGGGATGTTTTCATTAGTTTTTATGTTAAATTCACATTTCTGGACTTTACTATGAGTTTGTGTGTTTTTCTGTGATTTCAGGTATTTTCTGGCTGAAATTGAGGGACTTGAGCAAAAATCAGATTCAGAGGTTGAAGAAGGACTGCTAATGTTGTTAGATTCTGACCTCCCTGCACTCAAAGTGAATTTTCTGGAGCTAAAGAACTCGCAATGGCGCGCTTCCAATTGCGTTGAAAAGTAGACATCCAGGGCTTTCCAGAAATATATAATAGTCCATACTTTGCCCAAGTTTAGATGATGCAAACTGGCGTTCAACGCCAGCTCTCTGCCCAATTCTGGCGTCCAGCGCTAGAAACAAGTTGCAAAGTGGAGTTCAACGCCCAAACTGGCACAAAAACTGGCGTTCAACTCCAGGAATGACCTCTACACGTGTAACACTCAAGCTCAGCCCAAGCACACACCAAGTGGGGCCCGGAAGTGGATTTATGCATCAATTACTTACTTCTGTAAACCCTAGTGACTAGTTTATTATAAATAGAACTTTTTATCATTGTATTCTTAGTCTTGGTTACTCCGGTTCCCCTCTGGGGCCGAGACCAATGAACTCCATTATCACTTATGTATTTTCAACAGTAGAGTTTCTGCACTCCATAGATTAAGGTGCGGAGCTCTGCTGTTCCTCAAGGATTAATGCAAAGTACTACTGTTTTCTATTCAATTCAACTTATTCCACTTCTAAGATATTCATTCACACTTCAACCTGAATGTGATGAACGTGACAATCATCATCATTCCCTATGAACACGTGCCTGACAACCACTTCCGTTCTACATTAGACTGAATGAGTATCTCTTAGATTACTAATACAGGGGACCGAGTCCGAGATATTGGGATCTTCGTGGTGCAAGCTAGAATGATGGCGGCATACAAGAGAATCCGGAAAGTCTAAACCTTGTCTGTGGTATTCCGAGTAGGATTCAATGATTGAATGACTGTGACGAGCTTCAAACTCGCGATTGCTGGGCATAGTGACAGAAGCAAAAGGATAGTAAATCCTATTCCAGCATGATCGAGAACCGACAGATGAATAGCCGTGCCGTGACAGGGTGCGTTGACCATATTCACTGAAAGGATAGGATGTAACCATTGACAAGGGTGATGCCTCCAGACGATTAGCCATGCCGTGACAGGGCATTTGGATCATTTTCCCGAGAGAAGACCGAAAGTAGCCATTGACAATGGTGATGCATTACATAAAGCCAGCCATGGAAAGGAGTAAGACTAATTGGATGAAGGTAGCAGGAAAGCAGAGGTTCAGAGGAAGGAAAGCATCTCTATTCGCTTATCTGAAATTCTCACCAACGATTTACATAAGTATTTCTATCATTATTTTATTAATTATTTTCGAAAACCCCATTACTATTTTATATCCGCCTGACTGAGATTTACAAGGTGACCATAGCTTGCTTTGTACCAACAATCTCCGTGGGATTCGACCCTTACTCACGTAAGGTATTACTTGGACGACCCAGTGCACTTGCTGGTTAGTTGTGCGAAGTTGTGAACCATGGTATTGGCATCATGTTTTTGGCGCCATTACCAGGGAAAGAAAGAGCGATGAATTTTACATAATCAAAGTGTAATCACAATTTCTGCGCACCAAGTTTTTGGTGCCGTTGCCGGGGATTGTTCGAGTTTGGACAAATGACGGTTCATCTTGTTGCTCAGATTAGGTAATTTTCTTTTTGTTTTGTTTTCAAAAATTTTTCAAAAATCTTTCAAAAATTTTTCTCCTTTGTTTTCGAAAAAAAAAATATAAAAATGTTTTCAAAAAAAATATATTTTTCTTCAGAATTTTTAAGAATGAATTCTAGTGTTTCATAAAGCATGTTGAAGCCTGGTTGGCTGTAAAGCCACGACTGTAGGGCATGTTAGATGTGTCATGTCTGAGTTACATACTAAAGCTTGGCTGGCTATTAAGCCATGCCTGACCCTTTGATTGGAGCTTTAGACTAACATGGCAAGATTCCTGGAATTCATATTAAAAATTTTGGAATCCTTATTTTTCTTTTTCAAAATGTTTTTTTTCGAAAAAAAAAAGATACAAAAAAAATCATAAAATCATAAAAATCAAAAATATTTTTGTGTTTCTTGTTTGAGTCTTGAGTCATGTTATAAGTTTGGTGTCAATTGCATGTGCATCTTGCATTTTTCGAAAAAATCATGCATTCATAGTGTTCTTCATGATCTTCAAGTTGTTCTTGGTAAGTCTTCTTGTTTGATCTTTGCATTTGCATGTTTTCTTTGCATTAAAAAATTTTTCAAAAATGTGTTCTTGATGTTCATCATGATCTTCATAGTGTTCTTGGTGTTCATCTTGACATTCATAGCATTCTTGCATGCATTCATTGTTTTGATCCATAACTTTCATGCATTGCATCATTTTTCTTGTTTTTCTCTCTCTTCATTAAAAATTCAAAAATCAAAAAAATATCTTTCCCTTTTTCTCTCTCAAAATTTCGAAAATTAGATTTGACTTTTTAAAAAAATTTTAAAATCTAGTTGTTTTTAGGAGTCAAATCAAATTTTCAATTTAAAAATCTCACCTTTTTCAAAATCTTTTTCAAAAGTCAAATCTTTTTCAAATTTCTTAGTTATTTTCGAAAATTCCAAACATATTTTTCAAAAATCTTTTTCTTATTTTTATATCAAATTTTCGAAAATAACATAATCAATTAATGTTTTGATTCAAAAATTTCAAGTTTGTTACTTAATTGTTAAGAAAGAATCAAACTTTGAGTTCTAGAATCATATCTTGTGATTTCTTGTGAATCAAGTCATTAATTGTGATTTTAAAAAAATCAAATCTTTTTCAAAAAACTAATTTCAATCATATCTTTTCAAAATATCTTCTTATCATATCTTTTTCAAAAACTTGATTTCAAAATATCTTCTCTAACTTCCGAACTCTTTATCTTTTCAAAATTTGTTTCAACCAACTAACTAACTTTTTGTTTGTTTCTTATCTTTTTCAAAACTACCTAACTAACTCTCTCTCTCTAATTTTCGAAAATATCTCCCCCCTTTTTTCAAAATTTCTTTTTAATTAACTAATTATTTCAATTTTTAAATCTTAATTTTCGAAAATTATTAACATTTTTCAAAAAAAAAAAAAACTATTTTCGAAAATCACTAACTCTTTTTCAAAAATAATTTTCGAAAATTCTCCTTCTCTCTCATCCTATTCTATTTATTTATTCATCTACTAACATCTCTTCCTCACATCACTCACCAAATTCGAACCCCCTCTTCCATCTGTGTTCGAATTTTTCGCTTCTTCTACTAACAATAAGGAACCTTTTTACTGTGACATAGAGGATTCCTCTTCTTTTCTTGTTTTCTTCTCTTTCTTATGAGCAGGAACAAGAAAAAAGGCATTCTTGTTGAAGCTGATCCAGAACCTGAAATGACTCTGAAGAGGAAACTAAGAGAAGCTAAATTACAACAATTCAGAGACAACCTTATTGAAAATTTCGAACAAGTAAAGGAGATGGCAGCCGAACCCAACAACAATAATGCAAGGAGGATGCTTGGTGACTTTACTGCACCTAATTCCAATTTACATGGAAGAAGCATCTCCATTCCTACCATTTGAGCAAACAATTTTGAGCTGAAACCTCAGCTAGTTTCTCTGATGCAGCAGAACTGCAAGTTTCATGGACTTCCATCTGAAGATCCTTTTTAGTTCTTAACTGAATTCTTGCAGATCTGTGATACTGTTAAGACTAACGGAGTAGATCCTGAAGTCTACAAGCTCATGCTTTTCCCTTTTGCTATAAGAGACAAAGCTAGAGTATGGTTGGACTCTCAACCTAAGGATAGCGTGAACTCTTGGGATAAGCTGGTCAAGGCTTTCTTAGCCAAGTTCTTTCCTCCTCAAAAGCCTAGTAAACTAAGAGTGGACGTTCAGACCTTCAGACAGAAAGAAGGTGAATCCCTCTATGAAGTTTGGGAGAGATACAAAGGACTGACCAAAAAGTGTCCTACTGACATGCTTTCAGAATGGACCATCCTGGATATCTTCTATGATGGTTTGTCTGAATTGGCAAAGATGTCATTGGATACTTCTGCAGGTGGATCCATTCACCTAAAGAAAACACCTGCAGAAGCTCAAGAACTCATTGACATGGTTGCTAATAACCAGTTCATGTACACTTCTGAGAGGAATCCTGTGAGTAATGGGACGCCTATGAAGAAGGGAGTTCTTGAAATTGATACTCTGAATGCCATATTGGCTCAGAATAAAATATTGACTCAGCAAGTCAAAATGATTTCCCAGAGTCTGAATGGAATGCAAGCTGCATCCAACAGTACTCTAGAGACTTCTTATGAAGAAGAAGCTTATGATCCTGAGAACCCTGCAATAGCAGAGGTAAATTACATGGGTGAACCTTATGGAAACACCTATAATCCATCATGGAGAAATCATCCAAATTTCTCATGGAAGGATCAAAAGCCTCAACAAGGCTTTAATAATGGTGGAAGAAACAAGTTTAGCAATAGCAAGCCTTTTCCATCATCCACTCAGCAACAGACAGAGAATTCTGAGCAGAATCCATCTAGCTTAGCAAACTTAGTCTCTGATCTATCCAAGGCCACTGTAAGTTTCATGAATGAAACAAGGTCTTCCATTAGAAATTTGGAAGCACAAGTGGGCCAGCTGAGTAAAAGGATCACTGAAATCCCTCCTAGTACTCTCCCAATCAACACAGAAGAGAATCCAAAAGGAGAGTGCAAGGCCATTGACATAAGCACCATGGCCAAACCTATAAGGGAAGGAGAGGACGTGAATCCCAAGGAGGAAGACCTCCTGGGAAGTCCAGTGATCAATAAGGAGCTTCCCTCTGAGGAACCAAAGGACTCTGAGGCTCATCTAGAGACCACAGATATTCCATTGAACCTCCTTATTCCATTCATGAGTTCTGATGAGTATTCCTCTTCTGAAGAGAATGAGGATGTTACTGAAGAGCAAGCTGCCAAGTTCCTTGGTGCAATCATGAAGCTAAATAACAAATTATTTGGTATTGAGACTTGGGAAGATGAACCTCCCTTGTTCACCAATGAACTAAGTGATCTGGATCAACTGACATTGCCTCAGAAGAGACAGGATCCTGGAAAGTTCATAATACCTTGTACCATAGGCACCATGATCTTTAAGGCTCTGTGTGACCTTGGTTCAGGGATAAACCTCATGTCCCTCTCTGTAATAGAGAAACTGGGAATCTATGGGGTGCATGCTGCTAAAATCTCATTAGAGATGGCAGACAATTCAAGAAAACAGGCTTATGGACAAGTAGAGGACGTGTTAGTGAAGGTTGAAGGCCTTTACATCCCTACTGATTTCATAGTCCTGGATACTGGAAAGGAAGAGGATGAATCCATCATCCTAGGAAGACCTTTCCTAGCCACAGCAAGAGCTGTGATTGATGTGGACAGAGGAGAATTGATCCTTCAATTAAATAAGGACAACCTTGTATTTACAACTCAAGGATCTCTCTCTGCATCCATGGAGAGAAAGCATAGTAAGCTTCTCTCATTGCAGAGTCAACCAAAGCCCCCACAGTCAAACTCTAAGTTTGGTGTTGGGAGGCCACAACCAAACTCTAAGTTTGGTGTTGAACTCCCATATCCAAACTCTAAGTTTGGTGTTGGAGAGTCTCAACAATGCTCTGCACATCTGTGAGGCTCCATGAGAGCCCACTGTCAAGCTACTGACATTAAAGAAGCGCTTGTTGGGAGGCAACCCAATTTTTATCTAACTATATTTTTCTTAGTTATATGTCTTTATAGGTTCATGATCATGTAGAGTCACAAAATAAATATAAAAATTGAAAACAGAATCAAAAACAGCAGAAGAAAAATCACACCCTGGAGGAAGCATCTGCCTGGCGTTCAACGCTAGAACAGAGCATGGTTCTGGCGCTGAACTCCCAAAATGGGCAGTATCTGGGCGCTGAACGCCCAAAATGGGCATCATCTGGGCGCTGAACGCCAGAATTGCACCCTGGAGAGGAGCTGGCGCTGAACGCCCAGAACAAGCATGGTTCTGGCGTTCAACGCCAGAAATGGGCAACAAATGGGCGTTGAACGCCCAAAATGGGCACCAACCTGGCGCTGAACGCCCAGAGTTGTTTGCAAGGGCATTTTACATGCCTAATTTGGTGCAAGGTTGTAAATCCTTGAACACCTCAGGATCTGTGGACCTCACAGGATCCCCACCTACCTCCACTCACTTCCTCTCACTCCTTTTTCACAAAATCCCATAAACACTCTTCTCCATCATCTCCTCACCACTCACATCCATCCACTCTTCCCCATAAACCTACCTCATAAACTCCACCTACCTTCCAAATTCAAAATCAATTTCCCACCCAAACCCACCCTATATGGCCGAAACTTAACCCCCCTCCCTCCCCTATATAAAGCCTTCCATTCTTCCTCATTTTCACACAACACAACCCACTCTTCTCTTCTTGGCCGAAACACAACCCCTTCTCCCTCTCCTCTATTTTTTCTTATTCTTCATCTATTCTTTCTTCTCTTGCTCGAGGGCGAGCAAAATTCTAAGTTTGGTGTGGTAAAAGCATAAGCTTTTTGTTTTTCCATTACCATTGATGGCACCTAAGACCGGAGAATCCTCTAGAAAAGGGAAAGGGAAGACAAAAGCTACCACCTCCGAGTCATGAGAGATAGAAAGTTTCATCTCCAAAGCCCATCAAGACCACTTCTATGATGTTGTGGCCAAGAAGAAGGTGATCCCCGAGGTCCCTTTCAAACTCAAAAGAAATAAGTATCCGGAGATCCGACATGAAATTCAAAGAAGAGGTTGGGAAGTTTTAACAAATCCCATCCAACAAGTCGGCATCCTAATGGTTCAAGAGTTCTATGCCAATGCATGGATCACCAAGAACCATGATCAAAGTAAGAACCCGGATCCAAAGAACTATGTTACAATGGTTCGGGGGAAATACTTAGATTTTAGTCCGGAAAATGTGAGGTGGGCGTTCAACTTGCCAAACATGGAAGAGAACGCACGCCCCTACACAAGGAGAGTCAACTTTGATCAAAGGTTGGACCAAGTCCTCATGAACATATGTGTAGAAGGAGCTCAATGGAAGATTGACTCAAAAGGCAAACCGGTTCAACTAAGAAGACTGGACCTTAAGCCTGTAGCTAGAGGATGGTTGGAGTTCATTCAATGCTCAATTATTCCCACTAGCAACCGGTCTGGAGTTACTATAGACCGGGCCATCATGATCCATAGCATCATGATTGGAGAAGAGGTGGAAGTTCATGAGATTATACCTCAAGAACTCTACAAGGTGGCTGACAAGTCCTCCACTATGGCAAGGTTAGCCTTTTCTCACCTCATTTGCCACCTATGCAATTTGGCTGGGATTGACATAGAGGGAGATATCCTCATTAAAGAGGACAAGCCCATCACTAAGAAAAAGATGGAGCAAGCAAGAGAGCCCATTCATGGAGCTCAAGAGGCGTATGAAGCTCATCACCATGAGATCTCGGAGATGCCTCAAATGCACTTTCCTCCGCAAAACTATTGGGAGCAAATCAACACCTCCCTAGGAGAATTGAGTTCCAATATGGGACAACTAAGGGTGGAACATCAAGAGCACTCCATCTTCCTTCATGAAATAAGAGAAGATCAAAAAGCAATGAGGGAGGAGCAACAAAGACAAGGAAGAGACATGGAAGAGCTCAAGGACATCATTGGTTCCTCAAGAAGGAAACACCACCATCACTAAGGTGGATTCATTCCTTGTTCTTATTTCTTCTATTTTTCATTTTCTATGTTATGTGCTTATCTATGTTTGTGTCTTCATTACATGATCATTAGTAGTTAGTAACTATGTCTTAAAGTTATGAATGTCCTATGAATCCATCACCTCTCTTAAATGAAAAATGTTTTAATTCAAAAGAACAAGAAGTACATGAGTTTCGAATTTATCCTTGAACTTAGTTTAATAATATTGATGTGGTGACAATGCTTCTTGTTTTCTGAATGTATGCTTGAACAGTGCATATGTCTTTTGAAGTTGTTGTTTAAGAATGTTAAATATGTTGGCTCTTGAAAGAATGATGACTAGGAGACATGTTATTTGATAATCTGAAAAATCACAAAAATGATTCTTGAAGCAAGAAAAAGCAGCAAAGAACAAAGCCTGCAGAAAAAAAATAATAGGCGAAAAAAAATAGAAAGAAAAAGAAAAAGCAAGCAGAAAAAGCCAAAGCTCTTAAAACCAAGAGGCAAGAGCAAAAAGCCAATAACCCTTAAAACCAAAAGGCAAGGGTAATTAAAAAGGATCCCAAGGCTTTGAGCATCAGTGGATAGGAGGGCCTAAAGGAATAAAATCCTGGTCTAAGCGGCTAAACCAAGCTGTCCCTAACCATGTGCTTGTGGCGTGTAGGTGTCAAGTGAAAACTTGAGACTGAGCGGTTAAAGTGAAGGTCCAAAGCAAAAAAAAAAAGAGTGTGCTTAAGAACCCTGGACACCTCTAATTGGGGACTTTAGCAAAGCTGAGTCACAATCTGAAAAGGTTCACCCAATTATGTGTCTGTGGCATTTATGTATCCGGTGGTAATACTGGAAAACAAAGTGCTTAGGGCCACGGCCAAGACTCATAAAGAAGTTGTGTTCAAGAATCATCATATTGAACTAGGAGAATCAATAACACTATATGAACTCTGAGTTCCTATAGATGCCAATCATTCTGAACTTCAATGGATAGAGTGAGATGCCAAAACTATTCAAGAGGCAAAAAGCTACAAGTCCCGCTCATCTGATTGGAGCTATGTTTCATTGATAGTTTGGAATTTATAGTATATTCTCTTCTTTTTATCCTACATGATTTTCAGTTGCTTGGGGACAAGCAACAATTTAAGTTTGGTGTTGTGATGAGCGGATAATTTATACACTTTTTGGCATTGTTTTTAGTATGTTTTTAGTAGAATCTAGTTACTTTTAGGGATGTTTTCATTAGTTTTTATGTTAAATTCACATTTCTGGACTTTACTATGGGTTTGTGTGTTTTTCTGTGATTTCAGGTATTTTCTGGCTGAAATTGAGGGACTTGAGCAAAAATCAGATTCAGAGGTTGAAGAAGGACTGCTGATGCTGTTGGATTCTGACCTCCCTGAACTCAAAGTGGATTTTCTAAAGCTACAGAACTCGAAATGGCACGCTTCCAATTGCGTTAGAAAGTAGACATCCCGAGCTTTTCAGAAATATATAATAGTCCATACTTTGTTTAAGTTTAGAGGATGCAAACTGGCGTTCAACGCCAGCTCTCTGCCCAATTCTGGCGTCCAGCGCCAGAAACAAGTTGCAAAGTGGAGTTCAACGCCCAAACTGGCACAAAAACTGGCGTTCAACTCCAGGAATGACCTCTACACGTGTAACACTCAAGCTCAGCCCAAGAACACACCAAGTGGGGCCCGGAAGTGGATTTATGCATCAATTACTTACTTCTGTAAACCCTAGTGACTAGTTTATTATAAATAGAACTTTTTATCATTGTATTCGTAGTCTTGGTTACTCCGGTTCTCCTCTGGGGCCGAGACCAATGAACTCCATTATCACTTATGTATTTTTAACGGTAGAATTTCTGCACTCCATAGATTAAGGTGCGGAGCTCTGCTGTTCCTCAAGGATTAATGCAAAGTACTACTGTTTTCTATTCAATTCAACTTATTCCACTTCTAAGATATTCATTCGCACTTCAACCTGAATGTGATGAACGTGACAATCATCATCATTCCCTATGAACGCGTGCCTGACAACCACTTCCGTTCTACATTAGACTGAATGAGTATCTCTTAGATTACTAATACAGGGGACCGAGTCCGAGATATTGGGATCTTCGTGGTGCAAGCTAGAATGATGGCGGCATTAAAGAGAATCCGAAAAGTCTAAACCTTGTCTGTGGTATTCCGAGTAGGATTCAATGATTGAATGACTGTGACGAGCTTCAAACTCGCAATTGCTGGGCGTAGTGACATTCGCAAAAGGATAGTAAATCCTATTCCAGCATGATCGAGAACCGACAGATGAATAGCCGTGCCATGACAGGGTGCGTTGACCATATTCACTGAGAGGATAGGATGTAACCATTGACAAGGGTGATGCCTCCAGACGATTAGCCGTGCCGTGACAGGGCATTTGGATCATTTTCCCGAGAGAAGACCGAAAGTAGCCATTGACAATGGTGATGCATTACATAAAGCCAGCCATGGAAAGGAGTAAGACTAATTGGATGAAGGTAGCAGGAAAGCAGAGGTTCAGAGGAACGAAAGCATCTCTATTCGCTTATCTGAAATTCTCACCAATGATTTACATAAGTATTTCTATCATTATTTTATTAATTATTTTCGAAAACCCCATTACTATTTTATATCCGCCTAACTGAGATTTACAAGGTGACCATAGCTTGCTTCATACCAACAATCTCCGTGGGATTCGACCCTTACTCACGTAAGGTATTACTTGGACGACCCAGTGCACTTGCTGGTTAGTTGTGCGAAGTTGTGAACCATGGTATTGGCATCATATTTTTGGCGCCATTACCAGGGAAAGAAAGAGCGATGAATTTTACATACTCAAAGTGTAATCACAATTTCTGCGCACCAATGGCAAATAAGATGAGGAAAAGCTAGCCTTGCCATGGGGGAGGACTTTTCGGCCATTTTATAGAGTTCAAGAGAGATGACTTCATGAACTTCTACTTTCTCTCCAATCATGATGCTATGAATCATGATGGCCCGATCCACAGGAACTTCAGATCGGTTGCTAGTGTGGATGATGGAGCGTTGGATGAACTCCAACCATCCTCTAGCCACAGGCTTGAGGTCCAGTCTTCTTAGTTGAACCGGCTTGCCTTTGGAGTCAATCTTCAATTGAGCTCCTTCCACACATATGTCCATGAGGATTTGGTCCAACCTTTGATTAAAGTTGACCCTTCTAGTGTAGGGGCGTGTATCTCCTTGCATCATAGGCAAGTTAAACACCAACCTTACATTTTCCGGACTAAAATCTAAGTATTTCCCCCGAACCATGGTGAGATAATTCTTTGGGTCCGGGTTCTTACTTTGATCATGGTTCCTAGCGATCCATGCATTGGCATAGAACTCTTGAACCATTAGGATGCCGACTTGTTGGATGGGTTTTGTTAGAACTTCCCAACCTCTTCTTTGGATTTCATGTCGGATCTCCGGATACTCATTCTTCTTGAGCTTGAAAGGGACCTCAGGGATCACCTTCTTCTTGGCCACAACATCATAGAAGTGGTCTTGATGAGCTTTGGAGATGAATCTTTCCATCTCCCATGACTCGGAGGTGGAAGCTTTTGTCTTCCCTTTTCCTTTTCTAGAGGATTCTCCGGTCTTAGGTGCCATCAATGGTAATGGAAAAACAAAAAGCTTATGCTTTTACCACACCAAAGTTAGAATTTTGCTCGCCCTCGAGCAAGAAAAGAAAGAATAGATGAAGAAGAAGAAGAAATGGAGGAGATGGAGAGGGAGATGTGTTTCGGTCAAGAAGGGGAAGAGAGGGTTTTGTTGTGTGAATTTGAAGAAGAATGGAGGGCTATATATAGGGAAGGGAGGGGGGTAAGGTTTCGGCCATATAGGGTAGGTTTGGGTGGGAAATTGATTTTAAATTTTGAAGGTAGGTGGTGTTAATGAGGTAGGTTTATGGGGAAGAGTGGGTGGATGTGAGTGGTGAAGTGGTGATAGGGAAGAGAGATTGAGGTGATTGGTGAAAAGTTTTGGGGAAGAGTGTTTATGGAATTGTGTGAAAGAGGGGGTGAGAAGAAGTGAGTGGAGGTAGGTGGGGATCCTGTGGGGTCCACAGATCCTGAGCTGTTCAAGGATTTACAACCTTGCACCCAATTAGGCATGCAAAATTCCCTTGCACACAACTCTGGGCGTTTAGAGCCAGATTGGTGCTTGTTCTGGGCGTTGAACGCCCATTTGTTGCCCATTTCTGGCATTGAACGCCAGAACCATGCTTGTTCTGGGCGTTCAGCACCAGCTTTTCTCCAGGGTGCAATTCTGGCATTCAAACACCCAGATGCTGCCCATTTTTGGCGTCAGAGCCAGAACCATGCTCTGTTCTGGCGTTGAATGCCAGCCAGATGCATCTTACTGGCGTTTAAATGCCAGTAAGGTCTTCCTCCAGGGTGTGATTTTTTCTTCTGCTGTTTTTGATTTCGTTTTCAATTTTTATATTTATTTTGTGACTACACATGATCATGAACCTAATAAAACATGAAAAACAACAAAAATAGAAATTAGATAAAAATTGGGTTGCCTCCCAACAAGCGCTTCTTTAATGTCAATAGCTTGATAGTGGGCTCTCATGGAGCCTCACAGATGTTCAGAGCATTGTTGAGACTCTCCAACACCAAACTTAGAGTTTGGATATGGGAGTTCAACACCAAACTTAGAGTTTGGTTGTGGCCTCCCAACACCAAACTTAGAGTTTGACTGTGGGGCTCTGGTTGACTCTGCAATGAGAGAAGCTTACTATGCTTCCTCTCCATCGGTACAGAGAGAGATCCTTGAGTTTTAAACACAAGGTTGTCCTCATTTAATTGAAGGATCAATTCTCCTCTGTCCACATCAATCACAGCTCTTGCTGTGGCTAGGAAGGGTCTTCCAAGGATGATGAATTCATCCTCATCCTTCCCAGTATCTAGGACTATGAAATCAGCAGGGATGTAAAGGCCTTCAACCTTTACTAACACGTCCTCTACTTGTCCATAAGCCTATTTTCTTGAATTGTCTGCCATCTCTAATGAGATTTTAGTGGCTTGCACCCCAAAGATTCCCAGTTTCTCTATTACAGAGAGGGGGCATGAGGTTTATCCCTGAACCAAGGTCACACAGAGCCTTCTCAAAGGTCATGGTGCCTATGGTACAAGATATTAAGAACTTTCTAGGATCCTGTTTCTTCTGAGGCAATTTTAGTTGATCCAGATCACTTAGATCATTGGTGAACAAGGGAGTTTCATCTTCCCAAGTCTCAATACCAAATAATTCGGCATTTAGCTTTATGATTGCAACAAGAAACTTGGCAGCTTGCTCTTCAATAACATCCTCATTCTCTTCAGAAGAGGAATACTCATCAGAGCTCATGAATGGCATAAGGAGGTTTAATGGAATCTCTATGGTCTCTAGATGAGTCTCAGATTCCTTTGGTACCTCAGAGGGAAACTCCTTATTGATCACTGGACGTCCCAGGAGGTCTTCCTCCTTGGGATTCACGTCCTCTCCTTCCTTCACAGGTTCGGCCATGGTGATTAATTCAATGGCCTTGCACTCTCCTTTTGGATTTTCTTCTGTATTGCTTGGGAGAGTACTAGGAGGGATTTCAGTGATCCTTTTACTCAGCTGGCCCACTTGTGCCTCCAAATTTCTAATGGATGACCTTGTTTCATTCATGAAACTCACAGTGGCCTTAGATAGATCAGAGACTAAGTTTGCTAAATTAGAGGTATTTTGTTCAGAGTTCTCTGTCTGTTGCTGAGTGGATGATGGAAAAGGTTTACTATTGTTAAACCTATTTCTTCCACCATTATTAAAGCCTTGTTGAGGCTTTTGATCCTTCCATGAGAAATTTGGATGATTTCTCCATGATGGGTTATAGGTGTTTCCATAAGGTTCACCCATATAATTTACCTCTGCTATTGCAGGGTTTTCAGGATCATAAGCTTCTTCTTCAGAAGATGCCTCTTGAGTACTATTGGATGCAGCTTGCATTCCATTCAAACTCTGAGAAATCATATTGACTTGCTGAGTCAATATTTTGTTCTGAGCCAATATGGCATTCAGAGTATCAATTTCAAGAACTCCTTTCTTCATAGGCGTCCCATTACTCACAGGATTCCTCTCAGAAGTGTACATGAACTGGTTATTAGCAACCATGTGAATGAGTTCTTTAGCTTCTGCAGGCATTTTCTTTAGGTGAATGGATCCACCTGCAGAAGTATCCAATGACATCTTAGCCAATTCAGATAGACCATCATAGAATATATCCAGGATGGTCCATTCTGAAAGCATGTCAGAAGGACACTTTTTGGTCAGTTGCTTGTATCTTTCCCAAGCTTCATAGAGGGATTCACCTTCTTTCTGTCTGAAGGTTTGAACATCCACTCTAAGCTTGCTCAGCTTTTGAGGAGGAAAGAACTTGGCTAAGAAAGCTGTGACCAGCTTGTCCCAAGAGTTCAGGCTATCTCTGGGTTGAGAGTCCAACCACACTCTAGCTCTGTCTCTTATAGCAAAAGGGAAAAGCATGAGCCTGTAGACTTCAGGATCTACTCCATTAGTCTTAACAGTATCACATATCTGCAAGAATTCAGTTAAGAACTGAAAAGGATCTTCAGATGGAAGTCCATGAAACTTGCAGTTCTGCTGCATCAGAGAAACTAGCTGAGGTTTCAGCTCAAAGTTGTTTGCTCCAATGGCAGGAATGGAGATGCTTCTTCCATGTAAATTGGAATTAGGTGCAGTAAAGTCACCAAGCATTCTCCTTGCATTATTGTTGTTGGGTTTGGCTGCCATCTCCTTTACTTGTTCGAAATTTTCAATAAGGTTGTCTCTGGATTGTTGTAATTTAGCTTCTCTTAGTTTCCTCTTCAGAGTCCTTTCAGGTTCTGGATTAGCTTCAACAAGAATGCCTTTTTTCTTGTTCCTGCTCATAAGAAAGAGAAGAGAACAAGAAAAGAAGATGAATCCTCTATGTCACAATAAAGAGGTTCCTTATTGTTAGTAGAAGAAGAAAATGAATAGGGGTGAAGAAGAATGAAGAATCCAAACACAAGGGTAAGGATAGGAGCAGTGATGTGAGATGAAGAGAAGTGTTAGTAGATGAATAAATAATTAGAAGGAGATGAGGGAGAAGGATTTTCGAAAATTATTTTTGAAAAAGGGTTAGTGATTTTCGAAAATAGTTTTTGAAAAAGGTTAGTAATTTTTGAAAATTAAAATAAAAAATTAAAATAATTAGTTAATTAAAAAGAATTTTTGAAAAAGAGGGAGGATATTTTCGAAAATTAGAAAGAGAGAGTTAGTTAGGTAGTTTTGAAAAAGATAAGAAACAAACAAAAAGTTAGTTAGTTAGTTGAAACAAATTTTTGAAAAGATTAGAAGTTAGGAAGTTAGAAAAGATATTTTGAAATCAAAGTTTTGAAAAAGATAAGATAAGAAGATATTTTTGAAAAGATATGATTTAAATTAGTTTTTGAAAAAGATTTGATTTTTAAAATCATAATTAATGACTTGATTCACAAGAAATCACAAGATGTGATTCTAGAACTCAAAGTTTGAATCTTTCTTAACAAGCAAGTAACAAACTTGAAATTTTTGAATCAAAACATTAATTGATGATGTTATTTTCGAAAATTAGGAGGTAGAGATAAGAAAAAGATTTTTGAAAAATATTTTTAAAATTTTCGAAATTAACTAAGAAAAATGAAAAAGATTTTGAAAAAGATAAGATTTTTAAATTGAAAATTTGATTTGACTCATAAGAAACAACTAGATTTTAAAAATTTTTGAAAAAGTCAAATCTAATTTTCGAAATTTTAAGAGAGAAAAAGGGAAAGGTATTTTTTTTGATTTTTTGAATTTTTATGATGAGAAAGAAAAACACTAAAAAAGACTCAATGCATGAAAATTTTGGATCAAAGTATGTGATGAATGCAAGAACACTATGAATGTCAAGATGAACACCAAGAACACTTTGAATGTCAAGATGAATCATCAAGAACTTATTTTTGAAAATTTTTATATGCAAAGAAAACATGCAAGACACCAAACTTAGAAATCTTTCATGCTTAGACTCTATGGATGCAAGATTGCATATGAAAAACAAGAAAAGAAACATAACATGAAAACATCAAGATCAAACAAGAAGACTTACCAAGAACAACTTGAAGATCATGAAGAACACTATGAATGCATGAATTTTTCAAAAAATGCAAGATGAATAAGCAATTGACACCAAACTTAAAATCTGACTCAAGACTCAAACAAGAAACACAAAATATTTTTGGTTTTTATGATTTTCTAAATTTTTTTTGGTATTTTCGAAAATTAATTTGAAAAAGAAAAAAATAAGGATTCCAAAATTTTTAATATGAATTCTAGGAATCTTATGCTCTTTAGTCTAAAGCTCCAATCAAAGGGTCAGGCATGGCTTAATAGCCAGCCAAGCTTTAGTATGTAACTCAGACATGACACGTCTAACATGCCCTATCCAGAAGAATTAGACATGGCTTTACAGCCAGCCAGGCTTCAACATGCTTCATGAAACACTAGAATTCATTCTTAAAAATTCTGAAAAAATATATTTTTGAAAACATTTTTTTTTTCGAAAACGGGTGAGAAATTTTTGAAAGATTTTTGAAAAATTTTTTTTTTGAAGATAAAACAAAAAGAAAATTACCTAATCTGAGCAACAAGATGAACCGTCAGTTGTCCAAACTCGAATAATCCCCGGCAACGGTACCAAAAACTTGGTGCACGAAATTGTGATCATCAATGGCGACATCAACATGGTACGCTCAATTGTAATCTCAACTTTTTATCACAACTTCACACAACTAACCAGCAAGTGCACTGGGTCGTCCAAGTAATAAACCTTACGCGAGTAAGGGTCGATCCCACGGAGATTGTTGGTATGAAGCAAGCTATGGTCATCTTGTAAATCTCAGTCAGGCTGATATAGAATGGTTATGGAGTTTTCGAATATTAATAATAAAATAGGGATAGAAATACTTATGTAAATCCTTGGTGAGAATTTCAGATAAATGCATGGAGATGCTTTCGTCCCTCTAAACCTCTGCTTTCCTGCTGTCTTCATCCAATCAGTCTTACTCCTTTCTATGGCTGGCTTTATTTAAGGACATCACCGTTGTCAATGGCTACTTTTGATCCTCTCTGGAAAATGGTCCGATGTGCTGTCACTGCATGGCTAATCGTCTGGAGGCGTCACCCTTGCCAATGGCTGCATCCTATCCTCTTGTGAAAATGGTCCAAATGCTCTGTCACAGCACGGCTAATCATCTGAGGTTCTCGATCATACTGGAATAGGATTCACCCTCCTTTTGCGTCTGTCACTACGCCCAGTACTCGTGAGTTTGAAGCTCGTCACAGTCATTCAATCCCTGAATCCTACTCGGAATACCACAGACAAGGTTTAGACTTTCCGGATTCTCATGAATGCTGCCATCATTCTAGCTTACACCACGAAGATTCTGATTAAGAGATCTAAGAAATACTCATTCAATCTAAGGTAGAACGGAAGTGGTTGTCAGGCACGCGTTCATAAGGAATGATGATGATTGTCACGTTCATCACATTCAGGTTGAAGTGCGAATGAATATCATAGAAGCGAAATAAGTTGAATTGAATAGAAAAATAGTAGTACTTTGCATTAATCTTTGAGGAACAGCAGAGCTCCACACCTTAATCTATGGAGTGTAGAAACTCTACCGTTGAAAATACATAAGTGAAAGGTCCAGGCATGGCCGAATGGCCAGCCCCCCTGATCTAAGAACCAGACGTCCAAAGATGTTCCAAAGATCTCTAATACAATAGTAAAAAGTCCTATTTATAATAAACTAGCTACTAGGGTTTACAGAAGTAAGTAATTGATGCATAAATCCACTTCCAGGGCCCACTTGTTGTGTGCTTGGGCTGAGCTTGAATGTTACACGTGCAAAGGCTCTTTCTAGAGTTGAACGCCAGGTTGTAACGTATTTCTGGCGTTCAACTCTGGTTTGTGACTTGTTTCTGGCGTTTAACTCCAGACAGCAGCGTAGAACTGGCGTTCAACGCCCTTTTACGTCGTCTAAACTTGTTCAAAGTATGGACTATTATATATTGCTGGAAAGCCCTGGATGTCTACCTTCCAATGCAATTGGAAGTGCGCCGTTTTGAGTTTTGTAGCTCCAGAAAATCGACTTTGAGTGCAGGGAGGTCAGAATCCAACAGCATCAGCAGTCCTTCTTCAACTTCTGAATCTGATTTTTGCTCAAGTCCCTCAATTTCAGCCAGAAAATACCTGAAATCATAGAAAAATACACTAACTCATAGTAAAGTCCAGAAATGTGAATTTAACATAAAAACTAATAAAAACATCCCTAAAAGTAACTAGATTCTACTAAAAACATACTAAAAACAATGCCAAAAAGTGTATAAATTATCCGCTCATCAGGTACCAGCTCTGTCAGAGAGAGACTGAGGGTTGGGTATCCTGAACAAGATACATTCCTCATGTAGTCTTAAGACTAGCTCATCTCTTCCCACATCAAGTATGGCCTTTGCATTGGCTAAAAAAGGCCTTCCAAGGATGATGGATTCATATCTGTCCTCCCTTGTGTCTAGAATTACAAACTCAGTATGGATGTAATGATTTTCAACCTTCACTAGGACATCCTCCACCATGCCATACGCCCTTTTTAGGGTCTTATCATCCATCTCTAATGAGATTGTGGCACACTGCACCTCTAGAATTCCTAGCCTCTTTATACAGACAGAGGCAGCAGATTGATGCTTGAGCCAAGGTCACATAGTGCCTTTTCAAAGGTGATGGTCCCTATAGTACAGGGAATCAGGAAGCTTCTAGGATTCGGTAGCTTCTGAGGAAGCTTCTGTTGAACCAGGGCACTACACTCCTTGGCTAGTACCACAGGTTCATCTTCCTTCTCCAATGCCTCTGTATGAGAGGAGTTGGCTTTCAGCTTCCTAGGGATTTCTAGGTACTGGTGCGGGATTTATAAACCACAAACTAACAGGCAAGTGCACCGGGTCGTACCAAGTAGTACCTCAAGTGAATGAGGGTCGATCCCACGAGGATTGATGGACTAAGCAACAATGATTAAGTGATTCACTTAGTTAGACAAACAGAAAATGGTGTTTTGAGAATTCAATTGCATCAAACAGTAATTCAGAAAATCATAAAATAGGCAGCAACTGGATTATGAAATATATGGAGAAAGCAGTTAAGGCTTCAGAGATATTTATTTTTCAGATTAACTTTTCTTACCAACTATTTTAATCATGCAAGATTAAATTCAAGGCAAACTATATGTGACTAAACCCTAATTCCTTAGACCTTTTTAGTCTCCTCTAACCTTCATCAACCGCCAATTCCTTGGTCACTTGATTCCAATTAGAGGGTTAAGATCAATTATAGTTTATGTGCCACAAAAACCCTAATTACCCCAAATATAAGAGGATTATATGTCACGTATCCCGTTAACTCCAGATAATTAGAAATTTAGGAGAAATTATTTTCAAGCTATTGTTCAAGCAAAGAGCTTTTCCAAGATTTACAAGAACTCAATTAGAACAAGGGTCATACTTCCGTTCCACCCAGATTCATAAGATAAAGAACGAAAACAATTCTTGAATTTGAAATCAATACATGAATTAAAATAGAACAGTAATAGTATTAATCCATAGAATAAACAGAGCTCCTAACCTTAATAGTGGAGGTCTAGTTGCTCATGGTATAGAGAGAAAACAAGGATTCTAAAAACTATAAAGTGCGGAATGAGGTATGAGAGAAGAGAAACGCCCACAGGGCTGATTATTTTCCTTTTTAAATCTAATCCTAATTAATGTAAAATATATTTTCTAAAACTAAATAATATCTTTTTCTTTTTTAAAATAAAATAAAATTTTAATTAAAATTAATTAAAACACTCGTGCAAGCCTTGATGAAATGTGGGGACCACTTGAGAACTTAAGGCTGGAGCCTAACTTGATGGAGGTGGCACCTAACTTGAGCTTGGCTTAATAGAATTGGTTGTTGATGGTTGTCCTGGTGCCTAACTTGAGAAACTCCAAGTTAGGCGCCACCTTGGCAGTGTGCATTAGGAGGCCTTTCTCTCGTCCTGGCGCCTAACTTGGGAAAAACCAAGTTAGGTGCCACCCATGCAGCGCACAACTCATAGTAAAGTCTTCCTTTGGCGCTTAACTTGGGATTTCCCAAGCTAGGCGCCACCATGGCCGAATTGTTGGAAAAGAAGTGTAGACTATTACATATAGTTGTAAAGCTCTGAAAGTTAGCTTTCTAATGCCACTAGAATCACGTCAATTGGACCTTTGTAACTCGAGTTATTCATGTTAGAGTGCAGGGAGGTCAGGGTTGACAGCATCATTCACTTTTTTATCTTTTTCTACAGAAACTCCATCAAATCCATCCGAATGCTACCTGAAATAAGTAGAATTGCATATAACTCAAAGTACCATCCATAATGGCTAAAAGGTATTTAAATCTTGATTAAACTCAATAATTTGAATTCAAATTCACTATGAAAAGATAGAAAAGATGCTCACACATCACAGCAGCAAACTTGAATTGTTGCTTGTCCTCAAGCAACTAAAACTAATATAGTCTTAGGATGTGAATTTGCATGAGAAGTGACTGTCCAATCAAGCTCCTGTCACTCTTTACAGTGGGGTTTATACACTACAATCCTGAATAGTTTTGGCATCTCACTATCCTTTGAATAAGAGGAATATCACTGTCATTCGGAATTAGAATCTGGATAATATTATGAATTCTCTAATCTTTTTATTTCAAATTAACCCTTGAACACAGCAAATTTTCTTTAATTCTCTTTTCTTTGGTGCTTTACACCTTGAGCATGGCCGTGACTTTAAATGCTTTGTCTCAAGCTTCACTTGACACAAAAACACCACAAGTGGGGAACTCTCTTTAGGTTCTGATTTTTCTTTCAGTTATTCCCAGATAGTGGTGCTCAAAGCCTTTGGCATACTCTATTAAATGCACTTGATCTCGACTCTTAGTGCTCTGTATCAAGGATTACTTGACACAATTATACCACAAGCATATGACAAGAAAAATAATTCTTTGAGCTTTCAATCATGTCTGACCTCCCTAGTCATTGATGCTCAGAGTCTTGGAGCTTACTTTTATTTTTTTTTCTTTTGTTGTTTCTTTTGCTTCAAGGATTACGCTTATGTTTACTTCATAGAATTCATAATACTTCTCTAAATTCTTGTTCCTCATACATCAACATCCTTTTATTCAAACTCAAATATGCACTATTCATATCATGCATTCAGAATCACAAATAATACCACCAATAAGACTACTCTTTGATATAAACTCTATTTCTCATGCAATACATCACTTCTTTTTTCTTTTGCTTTTGAATTCAAGGTCCGTGAGCGATATATGAGACAAATTTTCAAATCTAAAAGCAATTAACAGAATTAAAATAGCAAATCAAACTAGAACCTAGGAATTGAGATACCAAAAGATCATGCAAACACTAAGACAAAATAGCAGAAAATAGGAACATAACATAATAATGGCAGAATAAAATAGGAAGTGAAAGGAACTAAGCCACCTCAATCTCCATGATGGGGATCTCTCTCCTCCGGCTGTGGTCCATATGGTCCTCTCAGGTGGCTATAATCCTGTCTCAGCTGGGAAATCTCCTGGCGCTGAGAGTCCTGAGCAGCTCTCATCTGATCAAGGGTGGTGGTGAGCAGGGGAGAAGCTAGACAATATTTACTAGGAGGCCAATATTTTTTTTAGATTTTTATTTTAACAAAAAAAAATAATTATACATATAATTTTTATTAAAAATAACAACTAAGACTTAAAATTTACTTTTTATAAGATCACTGAACATATTGTATATTAAAAAACTTAAACACAAATATCTCAAAACTAATTTCAAATATTGTAATATAGGTTGTTATATACTTGCTTTTAGAATCTTCAAATACTATTTAATTCCTTTTTAGATGTTTCCTACAAAATTATTTAAAAAATGTATTATGCTTCATGTAAATAATTTAAATCACAACGATAACTTATGCAATGAAAAAATTAATAATAATATTATTATAGGTGAAATAAATTAAAATTTGTAACTTACATAGACAATTGAGCTTGACGTTTTTTCTTTGATTCAAAGTCATCTATCATTTAACTCTTAAATTTGAGAGTCAATTGCTGCCAAAAACACATCTACTCGATAATGATGCTTGATGAGCGGATATTTTATACGCTTTTTGGCATCATTTTCATATAGTTTTTAGTAGTTTTATTAAGTTTTATAGGTTTTAGTGTTAAATTCACATTTTTGGATTCTACTAAGATTTTTTCTATTTTTGTACAATTTCAGGTATTTTCTGGCTGAAATTGAGGAGCTGGAGCAGAAGTCTTATTCAGAGACAGAGAAAGCACTGTAGATGCTGTCCGGATCTGACCTGCCTGCACTCGGAAGAGCTTCTCTAGAGCTACAGAAGTCTAAATGTAGCGCCCTCAACATCTATGGAAAGCTGACTTCTAAAGCTTTCCAGCAATATATAATAGTCCATACTTTGTTTCGGATTTGAAGGCCCAAAACTGGCGTCCAACGCCAGCTACCTGCCCCCTTCCAGGCATCCAGCGCCCAAAGAGCAGAGACCAATGTACAAACGCCCAAAGAGGAACCCCTAACTGGCGTTCCATGCCCAAGAGATCTCATAGCACGTGAATCTTATCAAAGCTCAGCCCAAACACTCACCAAGTGGGTCCCAGAAGTGGATTTTAGCACTAAATAGACTGTTTTACCCTTTCTAGTCATCTGTTTAGTATTTAAAGTGTATTTTACATAATCATTCAAACAATATACTACTTTTCACCACTTTACATGCTTTACATTGTGTTTTACTTCAATATGAGTTTCTAAACCTCCTAGGTTGAAGGGAGGAGCCCTGCTGAGTCCTATGAATTAATAAAAGTATTACTGTTTCTTCTTCGATCCGTGTTTGATCTATCTCTAAGATGTATAATCTGATCTTCATCGTGGTGAATAAGATGATCTAACGAATTAGCTCTGTTCATCAATGACCACGGCCCATGGCGTTGATCACATACAGCCTGCCATAGAAGAAGATCATTCACAAGCAAAGAAGACAGTAGTACCTGATGCCAGGGCATTTTGGCCAGTTTCACTGACCTTTTCTTTACTGTTTTTAGGGTAGTTTCTTGCATTTCCTTAGGAAATAAGCTAGTTTTGGGTAGATATTCACTTACATCTTGATTCAAGCATACATTGTGCACTTTACATGATTTCATGAGGATTTTGCATGAATTTAAGGACAAATTAGATGTTGCATTTCCCATGACTTGGACTAGAACTTTGATGCACTTTATTGCTTGATTTCAGGACAAAGGAAGCAAAGAAGAACCACATTAGTGGCTACGTTAGTTACACTAACGTTAACACTAACGTGGAATGGGAGTAACTTGCAAAGTTAATGAGAAAAGTGATTGCCAATAACGCTCTCGAAGCCATCATTGCCCACGTTAAGAGTCACGTTAACTAAGTTAACATGAACTCTAACGTGGAAGAAAGGAAATGGAGCCAACGTTAGTGACACTTAACATTATCACTAACGTTGGACCAAGCTCATAAGTGGCCACGTTAGTCACCACGTTAACTTAGTTAACGTGGCCTCTAACGTTAAGAAGAAAGGGGGGAAGCCAACGTTAGTGATATTCAAAATTATCACTAACGTTGGCAAAGTCACACTAGGCCACGTTAACTCCCACGTTAACCTAGTTAACGTGGAAGCCAACGTGAGGAAAGGAGGTAACGCCAACGTTAGTGACACCCAACATTGTCACTAACGTTGGAAGGAGCCCACACATGCCACCATGAGCCACGTTAACTCCCACGTTAACTTAGTTAACGTGGAAGCTAACGTGGATAAGGGAATGTTGAACCAACGTTAGTGACACTCAACTTTGTCACTAACGTTGGAGATGGCTAAGCATGGCCACATTAGAAGCCACGTTAACATAGTTAACGTGGACTCTAACGTGGAAGCTAAGGGGAACATTGGAATGTTAGTGACAATGTTAAGTGTCACTAACGTTCTCGAAGGTTGGCAAGCCTACGTTAAAAGAGCCACGTTAACTAAGTTAACGTGGACTCTAACGTAGGGAAGGGAGAGGCTTCTCAACGTTATTGAGAAAGTTGAGTCCCAATAACGTGCGCGAAGGACAAAGAGGCAACGTTAGTGGCAACGTTTGTGCCACTAACGTTAAGGTTAACGTGGCCCTTACTTGGGTAAGGAACGTTAGTGAAAAAGTTGAATGTCACTAACGTTCTCGATGCAAGTAAAGCCAAGCCCAATGAAGAAGATAACTGCTTCAAACTCAAGATCCAAGGGCCCAGACCCAAGACTTGAAGAACCAACTAGAAGAGTAGAAGAGTAGAATATATAGGAGTAGCTTTAAATTATTTAGGGAGTTGGAAAATATAGGGAGCCTCTTGGCATAGAATTACTCTCTGTATTTACTTTCTCTGCACTTCTAGTATCATCATGTATTCTCCATCTTTGTTTTCATTTTCCAGAGCTATGAACAACTAAACCCCTTTCATTGGGTTAGGGAGCTCTGTTGTAATTTGATGGATCAATACTAGTTTTCTTTATTCTTCTTCTATCTTTTCTCTTAATTTTACTTGAAAGCTTTCGATCTTCATCCAATTGGGTAGTTATCTTGTAAAAGAAGCTATTCATACTTGGATCTCTTCTGAACCTTGAAAGAGGAATGAAGAGATCAAGCTAGAAATGCTTTCTCATGCTGGACCAAATTGGGTTTGGATGGATATGTGACTATAATCCTCTCAACACTTGATTTGGGAAATGCATGTGGTATAATCAGTGACCATACTTCATCTCTTCTCATGAGTAATTGACCAAGGAATTGGCTATTGATCAAGATTTGAGAGATTGAATTACAAAAAATTGTAATTCAATCACTTAAGATTGCCAAGGAGATCAATGAGTGCATTGATTAAGGAAGAGATGAAAATGAAATTGATCCGGAGAATGCAACATCTCCTAAGCCCAATGAACTCCCCATTTCTGATCTTACCCATTCTCTTTAATTTTTGTTATTTACTCTTATGAGAAATTCCCCCATTCCCATTTACAATTCTGCAATTTACTTTAGTAATTTACTTTCAGTTCTTTAATTCTAGCATTTACTTTTTCTATCATTTACCTTCCCGCCATTTTATTTTCTGCAATTCTAAACTCAAATCCTGGAATCGCTCAACTAGAACATTCCTCTAATTAAAGTTGCTTGATCAATCAATCCTTGTGGGATTCGACCTCACTCTATTATGAGTTTTTACTTGACGACAAATTCGGTACACTTGCCGAAGGAAATTTGTTAAGAGACAAGTTTTCCGTGCATCAAGTTTATGGTGCCGTTGCCGGGGATTGATTGTGCATCAACAATGATTAGATTGGAGGATAATTAGATTGAGCATTTTATTTTTGTTTGATTTAATTTTCTGTTTGAGTCATTTACTTCCTATTTTAGTTAATATCTTCCCTTCCCCCCACTTTTTCTTTGTTATTTACTATTCATCTCACTAACCCACTAACTGTTTGATATATTACATCACTCACACTAACAGTAATTCTGACAGATATACTTTCTGCACCTAGTCTCTTTGCTTGTACTTGTTGGTTGTATGACAGGGAGAAGAAGTGGGGCTTCAACTTCCTTTGATTCTGAACCTGAGAAAACCTTCCTTAGACTAAGGAAGGAGGCAAGAGAAAAACATGTAGTTGGTGCTGAAGAAGAGGAGGAACACTTTGAGGAATACTTTGAACCAAACATGGAAGAAAACATGGAAAACCATCATGAAGAAGAGACTCACAACCATGGCGGAAGAGGTCGAGCAAATCATGCTGGGGAGGCTAGAAGAGTTTTAGGCTCTTACATCAATCCAAACCCAGGAAACTGTGGAAGTAGCATTCAAAAGCCAACCATCCATGCCAACAATTTTGAACTAAAACCACAGCTCATCACCCTTGTTCAGAACAACTGTTCGTTCGGAGGAAGTGTCCAAGAGGACCCCAATCAACATCTAACCACCTTCCTGAGAATATATGACACAGTGAAGTCTAATGGTATTCATCCTGATGCCTATAGACTGCTCTTATTTGCATTCTCACTCAAGGATAAGGCAGCCAAGTGGCTGGAGTCTTTCCCAAGGGAGAGCTTGACAACTTGGGAAGATGTGGTGAACAAATTCTTAACAAGATTTTACCCTCCTCAACAAATCAATAGGCTGAGAGCTGAGGTCCAAACTTTCAGGAAACAAGATAGTGAGACTCTATATGAAACATGGGAGAGGTTTAAAGACCTAACAAGGAGGTGCCCACCAGATATGTTCAATGAATGGGTGCAGCTGCACATTTTCTATGAAGGGCTCTCTTATGAGTCAAAGAAGGCCGTAGACCATTCATCCGGAGGATCTTTGAACAAGAAGAAGACCATTGAGGAGGCCATAGATGTCATTGAAACAGTAGCAGAGAACGACTACTTCTATGCTTCCGAAAGAGGGAACACAAGAGGAGTAATGGAGCTAAACAATGTAGATGCTCTGCTGGCCCAAAACAAGCTCATTACCCAGCAGCTGGCTGACCTCACCAAGAAGATGGAAAAGAACCAAGTAGCAGCAATCTCCACTTTATCAACAACCCAAGAAGGAGTGAATGAAGAAGCAGAGGGTAGTCAGGAGCAAGCCAACTACATTGGGAATTCACCTAGGCAAAACCATGATCCATACTCCAAGACCTACAACCCTGGATGGAGGAATCACCCAAACTTTGGGTGGGGAAATCAACAAGACTAAAGCCTTGATCAAAGACGCCCAAATCCAAACAATGCAGCCCACCAACACTTCACATCTAGACCATATCAACACCCCCATAACAACACCTCTCCACATTCATATCAAGGCCAGAATAACCCTCCTCAGCCTAACCTATCATCACTTGATGAAAGAATCTCAAGGATTGAGAATCTACTTGAAGGCATAAGCAAGGAGATTCAAGACAACAAGGGGTTCAAGGAAGAAGTGCGAGCCAGTTTCAAGAACCAGGGAGACACAATCAAGAGGTTGGAATCTCAAGTGGGGTATCTCTCTGAGCAAATTCCCAAATCCACAGATGGATTCCCAAGTGACACAGAGAAGAATCCGAGAGGTGAAACAAAGAAAGTAAGATGGGAAGATTGCAAGATGGTCACTATAAGTGATAAGGAGACTGAGGACAAGCCAAGCAAGCTGTCAGAATAACCTGAAGATACCTCAGTAGAGGAGGGGGAAAAAGATTACCAAGAACCAGAAATCTCAAAACAGGAGCTGCTGAGACTCTATGCACCTTTTCTCCAACTACTCAATGGTTTGTGGAGAAGAGAATATACTCAAGATTTCTTGACTTGTTTGCATCTTTGCATGTGAACATACCATTCATCAAGACTATCCAACAAATGCCTGCATACATCAAGTATATGAAGGAGCTGCTTCCCAGGAAAAGCTCACTAAAGGGAGGCCAAACTATAGTAATGAACAAGGAGTGCAGTGCCCTCATTCAACCGCAGTTGCCTACGAAAAGAAAAGATCCAGGGAGTTTTCATGTCCCCTGTGCCATAGGGGAAACAATGTTTGATAGAGCACTCTGCGATTTGGGAGCAAGCATCAACTTAATGCCCTTATCCCTGGTGAAGAGGCTGCAGATCAATGGGATATTGCCCACAGATGTAGTCATCAGGCTGGCTGACAAAACTCAAAAACAAGCAAGAGGGGTAGTGGAAAACGTGTTGTTAAAGGTGGGGAAATACTTTCTTCCCACAGACTTTGTCATCTTGGACATGGAAGAGAGTTACACTCACCCAATCATATTGGGAAGACCATTTCTAGCTACAGCCAGAGCACTCATAGATGTGGAGCAAGGGGAGCTAATATTGAGGATCCATGATGAACGACTCAGCTTTAACGTCTTCAAACTCTCACAAGAAGCAGACCAAGAAAACAAAGAACCAAGCAATGATCATAATGAGATGCTGACAGAGGAAACAAGCACTGAAGCACAACCAACACATCTGAGAACCCCACTAAATGATGAACAAGGCAAACAGCAATTGTCACAGCTCAAGGAGAAGCTGGAGGAACCTAAACCACCAGAGGCATGTGAAGACAACAACAAAATTTTCTTAGAAGAAGAAGTCGCTAAGAGCAAGGCAGCATCAAAAGGGACAAAGAAGAAGGTACCAAAGGGGGTGGAGGAACAAGAAGATCCCTACGGAAGACTTCTCTCCAGGAGATAAAGTGATCTCAGCTTACTTCCCAGATATCCCCCCTAATCTCCCCACTGTACCATCTCAGTTACCTAAGGTCTTCACTATCAACAGAGTTCTCTCCTTGGAACATGTAGAGATCATTGATACAACCAATGGATATAAGTCCAAGGCAAGAGGGAAGGACTTGAAGCATTATCAACCTCCCTGATGAAGGAGAAACGTCAAGCTAGTGATGCTAAAGAAGCGCTTCATGGGAGGCAACCCATGTTTTATTAGCTTTTACTAGTGAATAAGTCAATATTCATGAATTCCAACCCAAACTTGACAAAAACTTGGTGAAGTCCTTATATTGCATTATATAGTGAAGAACAAGTTTGGTGTTCAAAGCGTGCCAAGAAAGCATGAATGCAACTGAGAGCATGCTAGTCTTGGAGCTTTGAACAGAACTTTTCATCACAGTGCTCCAAACTAAGTTTGGTGTCACCCCATGGTGCCACCAATATGCATATAAGGATACATAGTTAGTTAGTTAGTTGGAGTTCATGAATAAACAAAATCTTTTCTTCTCTTTATAATTCTAGCCGTAAAAATTTAAATTGATTTTTTTGATATTTCTTACTTTTCTTATTTGATCTTTATAGGGAAAGGAAAGGAGCATTGAAGGAGATTGATTGGATAATTTAATGAGAAAGGTTCGGCCACTTCATGAAGAGGGTACTACACACGTGCCTCAAGGGGTAATGCATTGGGAATGGTTGCCATGCAACATTGGAGGAAGAACAAACTTGGAAACTAAACCAACTCCATCATAAAGTTGGTAATCCTCGTGCTTACTCCATACAAAACCCCATCCGTTCATCATACACCAACCCCATCAATCTACACCTTTTATCTCTTCATCACTTCTCTATATAAGTGGATCCAATCCGCACCATCTCCACATTCGAAATTCATATCCCTTACACTTCACTTTCCAGCAACTAGTTCTTCAACTTCCCACTCTCTAAATCCCACATTTCTTCCCTTCACTACACCCTTTTCACATTAACTTCATTCATGGCATCATCAAGCTCCAAGAGGCAGAAGAGGAAGGAACCAATGGAAAACATTCCTTTCAACGAGAAGAGATTCAAGACTGCCTTCCATGAACGAGAATTTGAGCGGATAAAGCTCAAAAAGATACTGCCTGAGTTAACCTTCCAAATCAATGAAGACGACTGCCCACAGATTTGGGAGAAGATTGAAGAAAGAGGGTGGCAAATGCTCACCAATCTAGAGGGGAAGATCAATGCAAACCTCATCAAAGAGTTTTATGCAAATGTGGTCAGAGAAGACAAAACCAGGGCCCCAACCTTCAAAAGCTATGTAAGAGGAAAGGAGGTGGACTTCAGCCCAAATGCTATAATAAGAACTCTTCACCTGAAATCACCACATTTTGATGAGCCCAGCTATCATGCAAGGATAAGTAAAAGCCAAGACAATGATGAGCTCACTGAGATCGTGACTGACATCTGTGTTATAGCAGCTGACTGGGAGAGATATGGAGATGGGAGACCCCGATTCATCAAGAGGGGAGACCTTAGCCCAGAAGCCAAGGGGTGGTTTGAACTCGTGAGGAGGTCTATTCTCCCAGCTGCAAATAATTCAGAGGTAAACATTAATCGAGCAACTATGGTACATTGCCTAGTACAAGGTGGAGAAATCAATGTGCATGAACTTATAGCTGAGGGAATTCAAGATTCAGCTGAGAAGCTTGAATCAGGTGCCAGGCTTTGGTACCCCAGCACCATTCTCCGATTGTGCACAAAAGCCAAGGTGGTCTTTGAGGATAGCAATCCAGACTGGGTGAACCCTGGGAGGCTAATGACAACCCAGCGTATGGCCTATACTACACCTGCTCAGCAACAAAGAAGGCCACAAATAGGGAAACTAAAAGCAAAAGAAGGAGGTCAGCAAGAGGAGTCTCATCAAGAAGAATATCAACAAGGAGAGCATCCTTATCCAGCCGACTTAAATATGAATCACCTTCTAAGAGCTATTGAAGATTTGGGGATGAGACATATGGAAGGACAAGAGCAAATACTAAACCGGATGAGCCAACAAGAAGAGTGGCAGAAACAACAAATAGAGCAGCAACAGGAACAATATTCCCAGCTCACTCAAACCATCCACCAAGTTACTAAGAGGCAAGAACGTCAAGATAAGAATTTGCAGGAACTCAATCAGCGACAAATAGCCCAGATGAAAGCATTCAATGAGTTCACTGTACTTAATGAAGGACGTCAACTACATAGGGAGGAGTTCAACGTCAACACTCAAGCCAAGTTGAACTACATGTCCAGTAATATGCATCATCTACACTATGCCATCCCTACATATGATGAGGTCCAAAAAGATTTTGTAGAACAAGAAGAGAGGAAGGTGAAACAGCAGAAGGAAATACTCAAGAAGAAGATAGAAGATGGTGGTTTCTGGAAGAAGCTGCTTGGAAAAGGCAAGGGAAGTGGGAGCACAAGCAATCAAGAAAAACACTAGGAGGACAAGCAAGAAGGAGAGCATGGACATCCACAAGAGTAAAAGGTGGTGGAGTTCCTTCTTTGGTCCATCCTTTTCTATGTTTTAAATAAGGAAGATCTTGTATGAAATAGAACATGCTTCCATGTTAGTTGAACTTTTTAAATTCTGTCTTTAAAGTTTTCTTTCTGAATAGGTCTATGTTTGCTAGTCCTTATGTTACTACATCATCTCCTTACTTACTTGTATGCCTGTTCCTTTAAATCAAATGAAAAAGAGAATGAGTGTTTTTAAAGACCAGAGAAGAGTTCATACTATGGAGTAAGTTCATGAGTTTATGGTATAGTCATAAGTTAGCTAAGTTGGTTCAACCATAAGGTGGGAGGACAACTGTCTGTCATGAATA
Organism: Arachis hypogaea; assembly: GCF_003086295.3. Taxonomy (NCBI): domain Eukaryota; kingdom Viridiplantae; phylum Streptophyta; class Magnoliopsida; order Fabales; family Fabaceae; genus Arachis; species Arachis hypogaea. Next base: position 53,128,571 of record NC_092055.1, read on the forward strand.
CTATGCTTGAGACACACCCCATGAGACTAGCTAAATAAGAAGATCCTAATAAGAAAAAGGAAAAGAACAATAAAGGTTGAAAAATAAAAAAAAAAAGAGTAAGTAATAAGGCTAGGCACCAATGGTTTTAATCTTGAGGCATGTGTCTGTGGTGTTCCTGTGTGAGGGATCTACTTGGATGAATAAGCTCTTAGGGGTGCCTTATCACTTGGTAACTTGGGTTAACTAACTCGAGATTATCAGCTGAAAGTCCACTATCAAGAGTAACTCTCACTACAGAGCATTTAGTAACCCAAAGAGGTGCTGGACACCAAGGTCTCAAGAAAAGAAAATAAATAAACTATATGCCTGTGGTGTGTATGTATGGGGGAGAGACTTGAGCAAGTAAGTCCTTAGGGGTGCTTCAACACCTAGCACCTTGAACCAACTGGTTCGGGAGTGTTGGCTGAAAGCTTATTTTAAAGAGTTGCCCCCTTACAGAACACTTAGCCTAAGAACATAAATAAGCCCTGAAATAACAACAAAAAGATCAATAAATAAAAGTTTCATGGGATGCAATCACATTGAGTATTCTAGGACATGATAAAGGTCTGAAAGCGAGGAATGAACCTAAGTTGCTATGCATGAAACCACAATAAAACCAGGGACATGACTTCCACAAGAATGACTCATTTCTCTTGGCATTCCATTCATCATTCTCTTGTTCCAGTAGTTGCTTAGGGACAAGCATGCTTTAAGTTTGGTGTTGTGATGCCAGGGCATTTTGGCCAGTTTCACTGACCTTTTCTTTACTGTTTTTAGGGTAGTTTCATGCATTTCCTTAGGAAATAAGCTAGTTTTGGGTAGATATTCACTTACATCTTGATTCAAGCATACATTGTGCACTTTACATGATTTCATGAGGATTTTGCATGAATTTAAGGACAAATTGGATGTTGCATTTTCCATGACTTGGACTAGAACTTTGATGCACTTTATTGCTTGATTTCAGGACAAAGGAAGCAAAGAAGAACCACATTAGTGGCTACGTTAGTTACACTAACGTTAACACTAACATGGAATGGGAGTAACTTGCAAAGTTAATGAGAAAAGTGATTGCCAATAACGCTCTCGAAGCCATCATTGCCCACGTTAAGAGTCACGTTAACTAAGTTAACGTGAACTCTAACGTGGAAGAACGGAAATGGAGCCAACGTTAGTGACACTTAACATTATCACTAACGTTGGACCAAGCTCATGAGTGGCCACGTTAGTCACCACGTTAACTTAGTTAACGTGGCCTCTAACGTTAAGAAGAAAGGGGGGAAGCCAACGTTAGTGATTTTCAACATTATCACTAACGTTGGCAAAGTCACACTAGGCCACGTTAACTCCCACATTAACCTAGTTAACGTGGAAGCCAACGTGAGGAAAGGAGGTGACGCCAACATTAGTGACACCCAACATTGTCACTAACGTTGGAAGGAGCCCACACATGCCACCATGAGCCACGTTAACTCCCACATTAACTTAGTTAACGTGGACGCTAACGTGGATAAGGGAATGTTGAGCCAACGTTAGTGACACTCAACTTTGTCACTAACGTTGGAGATGGCTAAGCATGGCCACATTAGAAGCCACGTTAACATAGTTAACGTGGACTCTAACGTGGAAGCTAAGGGGAACATTGGAACGTTAGTGACAATGTTAAGTGTCACTAACGTTCTCGAAGTTTGGCAAGCCTACGTTAAAAGAGCCACGTTAACTAAGTTAACATGGATCTAACGTAGGGAAGGGAGAGGCTTCTCAACGTTATTGGGAAAGTTGAGTCCCAATAACGTGCGCGAAGGACAAAGAGGCAACGTTAGTGGCAACGTTTGTGCCACTAACGTTGAGGTTAATGTGGCTCTTACTTGGGTAAGGAACGTTAGTGAAAAAGTTGAATGTCACTAACGTTCTCGAACCCATATTTTCACTGAACGTTAACACCACTAACGTCCTGAGCTAAAGTCTCTGCCCACTTCACACTTTCTCTCTGCAAGTAAAGCCAAGCCCAATGAAGAAGATAACTGCTTCAAACTCAAGATCCAAGGGCCCAGACCCAAGACTTGAAGAACCAACTAGAAGAGTAGAAGAGTAGAATATATAGGAGTAGCTTTAAATTATTTAGGGAGTTGGAAAATATAGGGAGCCTCTTGGCATAGAATTACTCTCTGTATTTACTTTCTCTGCACTTCTAGTATCATCATGTATTCTCCATCTTTGTTTTCATTTTCAGAGCTATGAACAACTAAACCCCTTTCATTGGGTTAGGCAGCTCTGTTGTAATTTGATGGATCAATACTAGTTTTCTTTATTCTTCTTCTATCTTTTCTCTTGATTTTACTTGAAAGCTTTCGATCTTCATCCAACTGGGTAGTTATCTTGTAAAAGAAGCTATTCATACTTGGATCTCTTCTGAACCTTGAAAGAGGAATGAAGAGATCAAGCTAGAAATGCTTTCTCATGCTGGACCAAATTGGGTTTGGATGGATATGTGACTATAATCCTCTCAACACTTAATTTGGGAAATGCATGTGGTATAATCAGTGACCATACTTCATCTCTTCTCATGAGCAATTGACCAAGGAATTGGCTATTGATCAAGATTTGAGAGATTGAATTACAAGAAATTGTAATTCAATCACTTAAGATTGCCAAGGAGATCAATGAGTTCATTGATTGAGGAAGAGATGAAAATGAAATTGATCCGGAGAATGCAACATCTCCTAAGCCCAATGAACTCCCCATTTCTGATCTTACCCATTCTCTTGAATTTCTGTTATTTACTCTTATGAGCAATTCCCCCATTCCCATTTACAATTCTGCAATTTACTTCAGTAATTTACTTTCAGTTCTTTAATTCTAGCATTTACTTTTTCTGTCATTTACCTTCCCGCCATTTTATTTTCTGCAATTCTAAACTCAAATCCTGGAATCGCTCAACTAGAACATTCCTCTAATTAAAGTTGCTTGATCAATCAATCCTTGTGGGATTCGACCTCACTCTATTGTGAGTTTTTACTTGACGACAAATTCGGTACACTTGCCGAAGGAAATTTGTTAAGAGACAAGTTTTTTGTGTATCAGTACCGGACTTAATTCAGAAAGACTAAGCAACTCCAATCCTTAACCCTATTCCTATCAGTATTTTCTACCTCTCTTTCTTTATTCCTGAATTAAATAATTTCTCTTTATGAATGAAAACATATAAACCTTCTGATCTGCCAGACTAAGACCTGCAAGATAATCATAGCTTGCTTCAAGCCACAATCCTCGTGTGATCGACCCTGACTCGCTCAGGTATTACTTGGACAACTCAATGCACTTGCTGGTACAACAGTACGAAAGTGTGGGGATTCGTACGCACCAAGTTTTTGGCGCTGTTGCTAGGGATTGTTGAGTTTGGACAAACTAAAGGATTGTCTTGCTCCCTAGATCAGGTAATTTTAATTTTGTTAGCTTTTCTACTTTTATTTTCTTCTTCTCAATTTTCGAAAATCATAAAACCTTTTTCAAAAATATTTTTCTTTTCTTTGTTTAATCTTTGATTTTTTTAAGCCTCTTTGTTTGTGTTCTTGTTGAGTCCTTTATTTTTTATTTTTTATTTTCTTCTTCTCAAATTTTTTTTTCAAAATTCTTAAAAGGTTTTTCAAAAAAATATTTTTATTTTCTTTGTTCAATTGGTTAGAGCCTTGTGCTTATGTTCTTGGTAATTTTCGTTCTTGGAGTTTTTCTTCCTAAAAAGTTTTTTAAAAATATTTTCTTTGGTTAAATTTTGTGTCAAGTTTTTAAGTTTGGTGTTTTCCTGTTTTGTTTCTTTTATTTTTCGAAAATTTATGTTTGGTTTTCTAAAAATTTTAAGTTTTGTGTTCTTTTTATGTTCTTGTATTCTTTGTTTCTTTGAATTTTGTTCTTTGTGTTCTTGTTAGTCTACAAAGTATTCTTCAGTCTTTTTTTTGTTTTGATCTTAAAATTTTTAAGTTTGGTGTCCCTTTATGTTTCCCTCCAAAAATTTTCGAAAATTAAGGGTAGTAGATCTAAAAATTTTAAGTTTTGTGTCTTTTACTTATTTTTCTCTTTCATCATTAAATTCAAAAAATCAAAAAAATATCTTTTCTATCTTTATTTAATTAATATCTTAGTTGTCAAGTTTTCAAAAATCAAATCTTTTCAAAAATTAAAAATCATATCCTTTTCAAAAATCTTATCTTTTTCAATTTTCAAATTTTAAGAATTCAAATTTCAAATTTCAAAATTAAAAATCTTATCTTTTTTTCAAATTTTAAATTTTAAAAATCAAATCTTTTTCAAAAATTAAATTTCTTATCTTATCTTTTTCTAATTTCAAATTTTAATTTCAAATCTTTTCTTATCTTATCTTCTATTTTATTTTAAATTAAAATCTTTTCTTAATTAATATCTTATCCCCTGTCTCTTCTATTTCAAAACTACCTAACTAACTCTCATCTATTCTTAATTTTTGAATACTTCTCCACTTCTTCTCTCTCTTTTTTTTCAAAACTAGCTAACTAACTCTTCTCTCACTTAATTTTCGAAAACTTCTCCCTCTTCTCTCTCTTCTATTTTCGAAAATTTAACATTTAAATTTTAAATTCTTTTTAAATTAACTAATTTAATTTTTGAAAACTAATTAATAATAAATAAAATAAAAACAAAAATATTTTAATTCATATTTACTTTTTCTATTTATACTACTCTTTTTCTCACATCTATATTATTCGAACTCTACCCCCTCTCTATTCTTTCTTCTCATCTTTCATTCTCTCTTAATTACTTCTATCCCCTATTTTCAAAGTATTCTTCTTCTATTTCTTTTATTTCTTTTCCGTCTTCTTCTTCTTTCTTCACATCTCACCTTAAGGAGGAGCTTCTTGCCTATTAGCATAGAAAGTTTTCTTCTTTTTCTTTTCTTTCTTTTCTTCTTATTTATGATCAGGAATAGGGATAAAGAACCCCTCTTGACTCCTGATCCTAAACTTGAGAAGACTCTGAGGAGGAGGCGCTTACAACAAACTGAAGCACAACACTCCGGAAGAGACCTTTCAGAAAGTTTTGAACAAGAAAAGGAGGACATGGCCGAACCTCAAGAGGAGCCAAGAAAGGTCCTTGGTGACTTCATGATAAACGACTATTTTATGGTTTATCTTGTGTTTAATTGAGTGGTTTCATCAAGCCTTTACCCACTTATTCATATGATTTATATGATTTTATAATCCCTTTCTACTATTGTTTTATGATTGAAAACTTTCTTCCTAGAGATCTTTAATTAGTATATTTTAATTCTCCTTTATACCATTTGATGCCGTGATCCGTGTGTTAAGTGTTTCAGCCTTTATAGGGCAGGAATGGCTTAGAAAATGGAGAGGAAGCTTGCAAAAATAGAAGGAATACAAGAAACTAAGGAGATGGCCAGTGAACACTGACGCGCACGCATGTCTCACGTGAGCGCGCAGAATGGAGAAATGTACAGCGACGCGTGTGCATGCCTGACGCGTACGCGTGGATTGGAGTCTGCACAAAAGATGTGCATGCGTGGACGACGCGTACGTGTGACAAGGAAATTCGCCAAATGACGCGCACGCGTGACTGACCCGTACGCGTGACCTGCGCGATCTGCAGAATTAACATAAAACGCTGGGGGAGATTTCGGGCCGAGTTTTGACCCAGTTTTTGGCCCAGAAACACAAAATAAAACCAGGGAACATGCAGAGACTCAAGACAGACATTCACATATTCTCATTAGGATAGTTTTAGGATTTTAGATCTAAATCTAGAGAGAGAATTACTCCTCCTCTCGGTTCTCTTTACATTCATAGTTTATTAGTTTTATTGCTTTTTGCTTTTGGATATTGAAGAGTCATCACCTCCGTTGAAGATACTATTCTAGTTTGGTTTCTTACTATTTTATTTATTTATTCCATATTCTTAATTCTTGTTTAGAGTGGTAATTGGATTATTTTCATGGATTGTTAATGCAAAGGATTACTTTTACTTTTAATTAATTTTGAATCTCTATTTTATTTAAATTATTATGTCTCTTTTCTATTCCAAACTCCCAATAACGAAGATGATATCCATGTCAATAGAGTAGTTTCCCTACTTAATATGGGGGTTGATTAGGAGGAGACATTTGAGTTGGAATGCTCAAGTGGTTAGTTAAATTGGAAGTTGTTGGCTAATTCTGTATTTACTAACGCTAGACCTTCCTAAGGGAGAGGACTAGGATTTGCGAATAAGAGTTAGCTCAATCACTTGACTTTCCTTTATTTAGTAAGGTTAACTAAGTGAAAATAACAACCTCTTTATACTACACTTGAGAAAATTCCAACAAGGATAGAACTTCCAATTAATCATTCCCCCAGTCAAGGCTTTTTAATTAGAATACATATTTCTCTTTTAATTTACAATTATTTATTTTCTTTTATTCAACTATCAAAAATCTCTCGGAAACTTCTGATTAATAACTTAGCACCCTTTCTAGCAACTCGTTGGGAGACGACCTGGGACTCATACTCCCAGTATTTTTATTCTAAACTTTTTGTGACAACCTTTCTAAATTGATGAGGCGGATTTTTGCTGGTTAAGAGCTATACTCGCAATGCTGTTTTATTATATTATAATCTCTTAATTAGTCTAACTTCTGCCACGCATCAGTTTTTGGCGCTGTTGCCGGGGAGTTACAATTGTGTGCTAAATTATTAATTAGTGTACATATTTTTATTGTATTTTTATATTTTATTTTAATTTATTATCATGGGCTATATGTTTCTTTCATTGAATGATGCGTTCACTGCCTGATCCTTTAGCTGCATTTGATCCTGAAATTGAAAGAACTCTTTCACGTATTAGGCGAGCTCGGCACAGGTTAGCCTCAGAGGGTGGTGAAGTGATTGTTATCGATTCACCAGTCTCATCTGAGGGCAAATCTGAACCGCCATCTGAAGAAGAAACATGCTCCTTTACTACTGATACAGTTGATTCACGTGCAGATAACATGGCAGCACCTAGGAGGATTACTCTCCAGAAAGCTGGAGCCCCAGATTTTACACTGCAGCCGTATCAAGTGCATCATCCAACTTTGGCCGCAGATTTTGAGCTGAAGACAACATTATTTAACTTGATGCCCAAGATTCATGGCTTACCTGCTCAGGAGCCTATCAAGCACCTAAGGGATTTCCAGACAGCCTGTTCTACTGTTAGAAGTCATGGTGCAAATGAAACTTCTATTATGTTAACCGCCTTCCCATTTTCTCTTGAGGAAAAGGCGAAGGAGTGGTACTACTCCCAACCTGAAGCAACTGTTACCAATTGGGATACGCTCAGGAGAGAATTCTTGGAAAAATACTTTCTAGCTGACGTTATAGATAGACTAAGGAAAGAGATCTCCTACATTGTTCAAGGTGAATAAGAAACTCTCTATGAGTTCTGGGAGCGCTTTAAGAACCTTCTAGACGCATGCCCCCATCACATGATTGACAGGCTAGTGTTGGTAAGCTACTTCACTCAAGGCATGAAGCCTCGGGATAAAACTACACTAGATAGTGCTAGTAATGGTCCTCTAAAAAAGTACAAGACCGCAGATGAAGCATGGCAACTGATCAACGACTTAGCTGAGTCCACCAGGAATCACAGGCACAGGAGCAGCCACTCAAAAGCTATTGCAGAGGTTTCCTCTAGCAGTGAGACTACTGCTCTTACACAGAGTATATGTGAATTGACAACCTACTGAAGCAAATGCAGTTGAATCAACAACAACAAACTCAACCTTCCCCACCACAAGGCCAACAGTTAGTTCCCCAAAGAGTATGCAGAATCTGTGCTGATTATGGTCACTAAACTGATGAGTGCCCGTAGCTACAAAAAGAAGACAACACTGTGGCAGCTACTCATAACTTATATGACCGCCTGAATCAAGGATACAATCAACAAGGCAACAACTACAACCAAGGTGAGAACTATAACCAAGGATGGCAGGATAACTCTAACCAGGGATGGATGGATAATTCCAACCATGGTTGGATGGACAACTATAACAGAGGAGGTAGAAATAACAATGGAAACCAGAGGTAGAATAACAACAACAGACAGCAGAATCAGAACCAACCTTACAGAGCTCCTCACCTAAGACAGTTATAAGGACCCCAGCATAACCAACAATAGGTCCCACAGATCACTTATCCTACTTCCTCATCAAATGACGAGATGCTTCGTTCTCTTACACAAGGACAACAAGACATGCAGACTACACTGAATTCTACTCTAAACGGTATGAATGCCACTTTACAAGTTCTCGCCGCCCGGATAGATTCATTACCTACATCCACTAACCAACCTTTAAGCTCAAGTGGAATTCCTTCTCAACCCTTACCTAACCCCAAGGGTGGCATCAATGCCATTACTTTGAGGTCCGAAACTACACTACAAGAGAGGACCCAGGAGGAGCCAAGCCCACAAGAACACGCCCCAGTTGAAGACTTAGTTGAAATGGAAGATGCTGAAGAGGAGGAGGAAGTACAAGATATAGATGAAGAACAAGACAAGGTTGAAGAAGAAGTAGCTCAGCAAAGGAATGGAGCACCAAAGGATGCAGAAGCTGTAAGTGGCGCCATTCCTATCCCATTTCCACACCTTGCAAGGAAGTCCAGAAAGCAGACAGAACTTGATCCCAAAATGGTAGAAAATTTCAAAAAGGTTGAGGTAACTGTTCTCCTTTTTGATGTTATTCAGCAAGTACCTAAATATGCAAAGTTTCTAAAAGATTTATGCATACATAAAGATAAAATTAATGAATTAGAAACTATTCCTTTAGGTAGTTTTATATCTGCTTTAATGGGAGGTATACCTGAAAAATGTAGTGACCTAGGTCCATGCATGGTTAACTGTACCATTGGAGGTGTAATATTTTCTGATTGCATGTGTGATTTAGGCGCGTGTGCTAGTATAATGCCATTTTCTACATATGATACCTTGAGGCTCCCTCCCTTAAAAAGGTCGGCAGCTCGTTTTGTGTTAGCAGATAAAAGCATTATTACGGTAGTTGGAATTGCTGAAGATGTATAAGTGAGCATTAAGGGCTCACATTTCCCATTGACTTTTATATCCTGGAAATGCCCCCTAATGACTCAGGAAGACCATCATCAATCCTTCTTGGAAGACCATTCCTGAAGACTTCGAAGTTCAAGCTGGATGCATTCTCAAGAACTTACTCCTTTGAGATAGATGGCAGAACAGTGAGTTTCAGTTTAAATGAAGCTATGAAGTACCCTCCGGAAGATCATTCTATCTTTCAGTGTGACATCATTAATGAAACTGTAGCTGAAGTTCACCAAGAAGAAGTAGAAAAGAAGTACATGGAGCAAGGTCCAAGTGTGGGGACACCCTCTGAACACAATGAGGATACTTTGCTATTATTATTAGCCCCGGATGATCCAGAGCCTAGCTATAAGCAGAAATTGGAATTGAAGCCCCTTCCTCCACACCTCAAGTATACTTACCTTGAGGATAATCAGAATTTCCCAGTTATCATTGCAAGGGAACTCACTTCCCAACAAGAAGAGCAGCTACTTAGTGTGCTAAGAAAACAGAAGAAAGCAATTGGGTGGAGCTTGGCGGATATAGTAGGCATTAGCCCTCAAGTTTGTGAGCACATAATATACTTAGAAGATGAATCAAAACCAGTCCATCAACCCCAAAGAAGATTGAATCCCACCATCTTAGAAGTTGTCAAGAAAGAAGTGACCAGGCTATTTGAAGCAGATATCATTTACCCCATCTCAGACAGTGAATGGGTCAGTCCAGTACAAGTGGTGCCCAAGAAGTCTGGAGTCACAACAATAAAGAATGAGCATGGAGAGCTCCTGACAAGAAAGAGAACACGGCCCCTAAAGGAAAACAAACCAATTCAAGAGGCAAGAAAGAGAATACTCCAAAGAGTCTTTGGAATCAAGAGAGGTTCTTAACCAAAGAACATGCAGACCATTACCACAAAATAATGGGCTGAGGTCAGTGATCCCGAAAGTTAAATTCGATCTGAAAGAAGACAAATATCCGGAGATCCAAGAGCAAATTCGAAACAGAGGATGGGAAATTCTAGCTAATCCCGAGACAAAGGTTGGAAGAAACATGGTTCAGGAATTCTACTCAAATCTGTGGCTGACAGATAAGCAGAGAATAACTAGAACCGCCTTTCATACCTTCCAAACTATAGTCAGAGGGAGGATTATTTACTTCCACTTGGACAAAATAAGAGAGGTCTTCAAACTGCCTCAACTACAAGATGATCCAAAATCCTTTAATAGGATAATGGTGAGAGTAGATAAGGGGTTGGACCAAGTTCTAGAGGACATATGCCTCCCTGGAACTAAGTGGATAACCAACTCAAAAGGTGTCCCAAATCAACTCAAGAGAGGAGATCTCAAACCAGTCGCAAGAGGCTGGTTGGACTTCATTGGGCGTTTTATACTGCCCACTAGCAACGGCTCTGAGATCACTGTCAAAAGAGCAGTGATGATTCATTGTATTATGCTGGGAAACAAAGTGGAGATTCATCATCTGATTTCTTGTGAGATTCACACAATTGCAAACAAGAACTCTACTGAAGCCAAACTGGCTTACCCAAGCTTACTTTCTCTGCTATGTAAAGATGCTGGGGTAAGGATGGGAGTAGATGAATTCATCCCAATCGAACACCCAATCACCAAGAAGTCAATGGAAGGACAACAAGTGCAAGATAACTCCATCAAAAGGAGGGCGCAGGAGTTCCTCCCAGAAATTCCTGAAATTGACTACTGGACCCGCCTAGAAGCATCTGTCACCAAGCTGCAAGAAGCTATGGATCAACTTAAGGAAGAATAGCAGAATCAAAACTGTATGCTCTGTAAGCTGCTTAAGGAACAGGAGAAGCAAGGGCGTGAGCTACAGGAGCTGAAGCACCAGAAGCTCTCCCTTGAGGGACCAGACACCCCACAGATTGAAGGAGCATCCACTTCTCAAAATCAAGGTTGTTGAGTCCTAACTCTGTGATAACCTTTATTATTAGGAATCTATTTTAAGAGTCATTTATTTTTCTATTTTTTTTAACTTTCTATCTTCTATTATTATTGGTCTGCTCTTATATTTATTTTTTAGTCTTATTTTTATTCCATGATTAATAAAATTTAAAGTTTATGTCTTAAAGCTATGAATGTTCTATGAATCCATCACCTTTCTTAAATGAAAAATGTTTTTAATCACAAAAGAACAAGAAGTACATGAATTTCAGATTATATCTTGAAATTAGTCTAATTATTTTGATGTGGTGGCAATATTTCTTGTCTTCTGAATGAATGCTTGAACAGTGCATATTTTTGAATTTGTTGTTTATGAATGTTAAAATTGTTGGCTCTTGAAAGAATAATGGAAGAGGGGAAATATTATTGATGATCTGAAAAATCATAAAAATGATTCTTGAAGCTAGAAAAAGTAGTGAATAGAGAAAGCTTGAAAAAAAAAAGGGAGTGGTGAAAATTAAAAGAAAAAGAAAGAAAAAGAAAAAACAAGCAGAAAAAACCAAAAGGCAAGGGTAAAAAGGATCCAAGGCTTTGAGCATTAATGGATAGGAGGGCCAAAGGGAATAAAATCCTGGCCTGAGCGGCTAAATCAAGCTGTCACTAACCATGTGCTTTGTGGCGTGAAGGTGTAAAGTAAAAAGCTTGAGACTGAGTGGTTAAAGTCGTGATCCAAAGCAAAAAGAGTGTGCTTAAGAACTCTGGACACCTCTAATTGCGGACTTTTAGCTAAGTCACAATCTGAAAAGGTTCACCCAGTTATGTGTCTGTGGCATTTATGTATCCGGTGGTAATACTGGAAAACAAAGTGCTTAGGGCCACGGCCAAGACTCATAAAGTAACTGTGTTCAAGAATCAATATACTGTACTAGGAGAATCAATAACACTATCTAAATTCTGAGTTCCTATAGATGCCAATCATTCTGAACTTCAAAGGAAAAAGTGAGATGCCAAAACTATTCAGAAGCAAAAAGCTACTCGCTCATCTAATTTGAACTAAGCTTCATTGATATTATGGAATTTATAGTATATTCTCTTCTTTTTATCTTATTTTGTTTTCAGTTGCTTGGGGACAAGCAACAATTTAAGTTTGGTGTTGTGATGAGCAGATAATTTATACGTTTTTTGGCATTGTTTTTAGTATGTTTTTAGTATATTTTAGTTAGTTTTTATTCAAAAATCACATTTCTGGACTTTACTATGAGTTTAGGTGTTTTTCTGTGATTTCAGGTATTTTCTAGCTGAAATTGAGGGACCTAAGCAAAAATCTGATTCAGAGGCTGAAGAAGGACTGCAGATGCTGTTGGATTCTGACCCTCCTGCACTCGAAATGGATTTTCTCGAGCTACAGAAGCCCAATTGGTGCGCTCTCAATTGCGTTGGAAATTAGACATCTTGGGCTTTCCAGCATTATATAATAGTCCATACTTTGCCCGAGTTTTGATGACACAAACTGGCGTTTGAATGCCAATATTCTACCCTATTCTGGTGTTAAACGCCAGAACTGGCATAAAAGCTGGAGTTAGATACCCAAACTGGCACAAAAGCTGGCGTTTAACTCCAAGAAAAGTCTCTACATGTGAAAGCTTCAATGCTCAGCCCAAGCACACACCAAGTGGGCCCCGGAAGTGGATTTCTACACTAACTATTCTATCTTACTCATTTTCTATAACCCTAGGTCACTAGTTCATTATAAAAATCACTTTTAGAGATTCATTTTGTACCTCATGACAATTTACATTCGAACTTGTATCTTCTATGGCATGAGTCTCTAAACCCCATGGTTGGGGGTGAGGAGCTCTGCTGTGTTTTGATGAATTAATGCAATTAATACTGTTTTCCATTCAATCACGTTGGTTTCTCTTCTAAGATATTCACTTGCACTTCAACTTGATGAATGTGATTATCCGTGACACTCATCACCATTCTCAACCTATGAACGCGTGCCTGACAACCACCTCCGTTCTACCTTAGACTGAGTGCATATCTCTTAGCCTCCTGATTCAGATCAGAGTCTTCGTGGTATAGGCTAGAATTATTGGTAGCCATTCTTGAGTAGGATCTGGGAAGGGATGACTGTGACGAGCTTCAAACTCGTGAGTGCTGGGCATAGTGACAGACGCAAAAGGATTAATGGATCCTATTCCAACATGAGTGAGAACCGACAGATGATTAGCCATGCGGTGACAGCGCATTCGGACCATTTTCACTGAGAGAACGGATGGTAGCCATTGACAACGGTGATCCACCAACATACAACTTGCCATGGAAGGAGCCTTGCATGCGTGAAGAAGAAGACAGTAAGAAAGCAGAGATTCAGAAGACAAAGCATCTCCAAAACCTCAACCTGTTCTCCATTACTGAATCATAAGTACTCTTTATTTCATGTTGTTTATTTTTCATAAATACAATCACTCTCATCATTAATCTCCTAACTAATATTTACAAAATAGCCATAGCTTGCTTCAAGCCGACAATCTCCGTGGGATCGACCCTTACTCACGTAAGGGATTACTTGGACGACCCAGTGCACTTGCTGGTTAGTTGTGCGGAATTGTGAAAAGTGTGAATCACAATTTCGTGCACCATTTATCACGGAGAGAAGATTAAGGATCACAAAGAACTAGAGGTCTTCCTCTTAGAATACCCACCAACAGAAGCAGAATGAGCTTGAAGAACGTCCAACTTAAGGACGTAAAAGCAAAGTACTAGGTAGGAGACAAACCACCATGGTATGGTCATTCCTTTTCAATCTTAGTTTTATTTTGTTTTGTTTTATTCTTAGTTTTATTTTATTCTATTTTTCTTAATGACTCTTCCCATAATCTCTGCATATAGTTTGCACATGCATTTTGCATTATGCACACTGCATAAAAAAAATTTACACGCGACGCGCAAGCGTCGCTGACGCATCCGCGTTATAAGTGCTTTCGAAACAAGAAGAAAAGAAGCACAGAGTCACGCGGGAGCATGGCTGGAGGCGTGCCTTAGGCACAAACACGCCCACGCGAACGCATCCCTGATGCGTTTGCGTCACTTGAAAAACAAGCCTCTCACGCGTACATGTCACCCACGCGCACGCGTGACTCTGCGAAATCGACGTAAAAAGGTGTATGGCAGAGAGTTATGATGGAGTGGGGCTGGAATGATACTGGAAGTACAAGCCTTATCACGCGTACGCATCCCCCACGCGTACGTGTCATTTTTCAAAAGTAGACCATTCACGCATGTGCGTCACCCACGCGCACGCGTCACCCAAAATTTTTGCAATATGCGAACAAAACCGAGAGTTGTGCATGCGCGAGGCTGCACTCGTGCCAATGGCAAAAATCAGGTCACACATGCGCGTCACCCACACGTCCGCGTCACCTGAAAATATCACAAACCACGCGAACGCGTGCTCCACGCGTCTGCATCGCCTGCGCCACACAGCTTATCCAGATCAGCGCTAGAAATCTTATCTTTTCTTCCCCAATCCTAATTTCTTTTCCTCCCTTCTTATTTCTTTCTTCTTCCTTCTTTCTTTTTCATTCTTTTTCACTTTTTACTTTCTCCCTCCTTCTTTATCATCATCATCATGGTTCTTTTCTTTCCTTCTTCCATCTTTACTTTTCCATCATTATTTTTTTATGTTTTCTTTTTCTTTTTCTTTTTACTTTCATTATATATATTTCCTTTTTCTTTCTTTTCCTTTTTATTCTTTTAATTGGTGTTAGAAATTTATTTGGATAATTATTTTCTTCTATATTTTTTCTTGTGAGTTATTAAGGAGTTGTTTGACAATTATTAATTATTTTTGGGTTGTTTGCATGTTCAAATTCAATAATTTTCATAACATATTTACCATGCATGCTAAGTGTTTGTGAAAAAGCCCGTATGGCATTGTACATATTTAATTATTCTATTCTTCTACTCTAATGCCTATTTTTCACAACACCCATTTTTATATATTATTGATTGAATATAATTGTCAATACAAATAGGTTGTTAGTTTGAAACACTTGATAATCAAATTGTACAATTAATGCTTGATCTATGCTACTCATGCCTTTGCCAGCATCCCATTAAACATCTTGCATCTACTTGCCATAACATGCACTTGCTATATTTCCATTGATGAACTTCTCACATGTATTCGCGACCATGTGTTATCGACATCCTTCTTTACCGTGCATTGATTATCACTTGTACCATCCTCTTCCTTGCTCCAACCCTTAGCTTTAAAAGTTACTTTCTTTTTGCTTTTCAGGATGGCCACCAAGAAAGGTAAAGAGAAAGCTACTTCCAAACCACCAGCAAGGAAAGGAACAAAAAGAGCACTAGCTGTAGAGCCATCTTCAACAGCAGTAAAGCCCTCAACAAAAAGAATTAAGAGGATCATCAAGGTCGATGAAAAAGAGAAAGCCTTTCCAGCAAAGGACACTGTGCGGTTCACTAACCACTACTGTGAGCAGATGTTCCCCATCCTAGCTGACCGAAACTATAATAATGAGTACCTTCTCATCCTCCCGACCAACATTGTTGAATTTGTTACGCCCCGAATTGAACGAAGACAATGGGGATTCCTACGGAGACAGCCACGGCAGGTCAATCTCTCATAGGTAGTTGAATTCTACTCAAACTTTCACATGCCAACCCTGCAGTCTGTCTATGTCCGTCAGAAGCAAGTCCCCATAACTGAAGAAGCTATTCAAGAAGCTTTAGATATTCCGCCTGCACCAGAAGGATTGGACGCATACCAAAAAGCCTCTTTCAAGTGCCAGACATACCAATTTGACTGGGACGGCGTTCTCAGAGTTATAGCACAACCTGACAGCAAATGAATCTATGGATACCATCGATCCCGACCTAAGAGCATATTGGCTTCAGCACTCACCTTGGAGGCTCGAGTATGGGCACAGATCATGTCCCATTACGTCTTTCTGAGCACTCACGAGTCTTCCTTCACTGCAGACATGGCTGTTTTACTCTGGTGTATCCTTACAGACCAGCCTCTCAATTTACCAAGACACATCCGGAATGCTATGGGACACGTACAGATTGCGGGAAACCTACCTTTTCCCGCCTTGGTTTCAGATATAGTCTCAGCAGCCGGAGTCTCCTACAGAGCTGGGGACACCAAGGCCATGATTCCACGAGATAATCAATATGTCCCTAACGGGAAGTATATCAGACCTCCAGCAGCCACTATCAACCGGAGCACAGAACCATCGGAAGATATCCCTTTTCCTACCACATCACAAGCACCTTTAACAAACCAACTGCTCCATCATATACTTGAGAAATTGGACTAGCTTGACCGGTAAGGAAAGTGAAGAGAGCACCGTAACAAGCGCATATTTACATACCTCAAGAAGCTACTTGTTGGTAACCACCCACCTGAAGAAGACCCAGACACCCCCGTACTCCACTTCATTTACCAGCACAGGGAGCCATGACAGTCCCGATTGTGGAGTTGCTGCTACCAGCCCCCCTTTGTTCCTGACTGATGACACTGAGGACGGTGCCAAGCTTTAAGTGTGGGGAGGTTGGTCAGTACCTAACTTCCAGAGGTAATTTCTCTTTCCTAACACCAATAAATTGCTTATTTTTCTTTTTCTTTTGTTTAGGATAGGATAAATAGCATAGTAATAGGTAATTGCATGCATGTTCTATTTGGTTGAAAAATAATATGTTTCTTTTCAAGACTTTATTTTGAAAAATTTTCGCTAATTTAAATCAGAATTTTTTGTGATATACTTGTTTGAAGATTGTATTTGGAATATGAATTATAGCAAAGAACACACAACCCGTGAGACTTGAGCTTAATTACATGGTTACACTATTTAACCATAAAAATTTTATTCTTGTGTGTTTGCTTCTCTATGACTGTAATCTATATTTTGTTCCATCCTATATGTCAAATATTTAATGTGTTATATGCATGCATATGATTAAGGCCATTATTTTATTAGCTCATTTATCCCAAATGGCCTACCCTTTCATTTACCTTTGTTAGCCACTTTGAGCTTTTTAAATCCCGTTTGTTCTATATTTTACCACATCACTAGCCTTAAGCAGAAAAATAAGTTAAATACCCCAATTGAATCTTTGGTTAGCTTAATATAGAAATTGTGTGTCAATAAAGTGTGGGAAAGCTGTGGGAACATGGGTTAACAAGGGAATGTATTATGTTTTTACATTGATGAATTAATTGGGAATTTGGGTACCTACTCATGTGAGACCAGGAAATTAAAAATCCAGGTGCATTGATAATGTTATGTATATTTTTATGCTTAAAAAAAAAATCCAAAAATATTCAAGTAATTAAGTAATTACCCCAATGTTAAGTTTAATGAAAAATCAATGCATATGTAAAATAAATTAAGAGAAAAGTTGATGCATGAATATGTAATGCAAAAGTGGGAAAATTATGGGTAGCTAGGCATGATTTTAAAAGTATAAAGAGTGTATGTAGAGGTAAAAGTTTAGGTTAATTAAGGATTCAATTTATACCTCACTTAGCCATATATATACCTGGTGTACGAAAATCGTGATTCACACTTTTCACAACTCCGCACAACTAACCAGCAAGTGCACTAGGTCGTCCAAGTAATAAACCTTACGTGAGTAAGGGTCGATCCCACGGAGATTGTCGGCATGAAGCAAGCTATGGTCATCTTGTAAATCTCAGTCAGGTGGATTCAAATGGTTATAAGGTTTTGATAATTAAAATATAAATAAAACATAAAATAAAATAAAGTTACTTATGTAATTCATTGGTGGAAATTTCAGATAAGCATCTGAAGATGTTTTCTTGCTTCTAAACCTCTGCTTTCCTATTGCGTTCTTCCAACCATGCGTTACTTCCTTCCAAGGCAAGCTGTAAGATCCTCTCAATAAAATTGGTCCTCTACGGTTTTTGCAGGGCTAATCAACTGTCGAATTTCTCGCCTCGGATGAAAAATACCAGGCACAGCTACTGCATGGCTAATCATCTGTCGGTTCCTACTAGCATCGGAATAGGATCCATTGATCCTTTTGCACACTGTCACTGTGCCCAACATTCGTAGGTTTGAAGCTCGTCACAGTCATCCCTTCCCGGATCCTACTCAGAATACCACAGACAAGGTTTAGACTTTCCAGATCCCAGGAATGGTTGCCAATAATTCTAGCCTATACCACAAATATTCTAATCTCATAGAATCGGTCCGTGTATTAGATATCCAAGAGAATATACTCCGGCTGTCGTCCAATGACTACGTTGAACATCATGTAGACCGTTTGGTGGTTGTCAGGCACGGGGATCTTGGCTAAGCGAGTAACGAAGATTGGGTGATTATCACGGGTCACCCTTTCATTCTGACTTAACTGAATTAAGTACGAGAGTATATCTTGGAGAAGAAGTAGGCGTGAATTGAATAGAAAACAGTAGTAATTGCATTAATTCATGAAGAACAGTAGAGCTCCACACCTTAATCTATGGGGTGTAGAAACTCCACCGTAGAAAATACATAAGTGAAAAAGGTCTAGGCATGGCCGAATGGCCAGCCTCTCTAAATGTAAAATATGGCAAAAAGCTCTAAAGTATGAAAACTAAATCTCTAAAATTAGTTTTTATACTAGACTAGTAACCTAAGGTTACAGAAAATGAGTAACTAAGTGCAGATAGTACAGAAATCCACTTCCGGGGCCCACTTGGTGTGTGCTAGGGCTGAGCCTTGAGCATTACATGTGCATAGGCTGTTCCTGGAGTAAAACGCCAGCTTTGGTGCCAGTTTGGGCATTTAACTCCAATTCTGGTGCCAGTTTAGGCGTTTTACACCAAGATGTTTTAGGCTATTTTTGAATGCCAGATTGGGCCATCAAATCTTGGGCAAAGTATGGACTATTAAATATTGCTGGAAATCCCATGATGTCTACTTTCCAATGCAATTGAGAGCACGGCAATTGGGCTTCTGTATCTCCAGAAAATCCACTTCGAGTGTAGGAGGGTCAGAATCCAACAGCATCTGCAGTCATTTTTTAGCCTCTGAATCAGATTTTTGCTCAGGTCCCTCAATTTCAGCCAGAAAATACCTGAAATCACAGAAAAACACACAAACTCATAGTAAAGTCCATAAATTTTATTTTTGCATAAAAACTAATAAAAATATAATAAAAAGTAACTAAAACATACTAAAAACTAAGTAAAAACAATGCCAAAAAGGGTATAAATTATCTGCTCATCATAACACCAAACTTAAATTTTTGCTTGTCCCCAAGAAACTAAAAAAACAAAATAGGATAAAAAGAAGAGAATATACAATGAATTCCAAACTTATCAATGAACTTAGTTCCAATTAGATGAGCGGGGCTAGTAGCATTTTTGCTTCTGAACAGTTTTGGTATCTCACTTTATCCTTTAAAGTTCAGAATGATTGGCATCCATAGGAACTCAGAATTCAGATAGGGTTATTGATTCTCCTAGTTCAGTATGTTGATTCTTGAACACTGCTACTTTATGAGTTTGGCCGTGACCCTAAGCATTTTGTTTTTCAGTATTACCACCGGATACATAAATGCCACAGACATATAACTGGGTGAACCTTTTCAGATTGTGACTCAGCTTTGCTAGAGTCCCCAGTTAGAGGTGCCCAGAGCTCTTAAGCACACTCTTTTTTTTGCTTTGGACCACGACTTTAACCACTTAGTCTCAAGCTTTTCACTTGACACCTTCACGCCACAAGCACATGGTTAGGGACAGCTTGATTTAGCCGCTTAGGCCATGATTTTATTCCTTTGGGCCTTCCTATCCATTAATGCTCAAAGCCTTGGATCCTTTTTACCCTTACTTTTTTTTTCGCCCCTTTTTTTTTCCTTTTTTTTTTGCAAGCTTTTGTGTTCACTGCTTTTTCTTGCTTCAAGAATCAATTTTATAATTTTTTAGATTATCAATAACATTTCTCTTTTTTCATTATTCTTTCAAGAGCCAACAATTTTAACATTCATAAACAACAAATTCAAAAATATGCACTGTTCAAGCAATCATTTAGAAAACAAAAAGTATTGCCACCACATCAAAATAATTAAGCTAATTTCAAGATAAAATTCGAAATCCATGTACTTCTTGTTCTTTTGCAATTAAAACATTTTTCATTTAAGAAAGGTGATGGATTCATAGGACATTCATAGCTTTAAGACATAGACACTAGACACTAATGATCATGTAATAAAGACACAAACATAGATAAAACATAAAGTATAATTTTTGAAAAATAGAAAAATAAAAACAAGAAAATTAAAGAACGGGTCCACCTTAGTGATGGCGGCTAGTTCTTCCTCTTGAAGATCTTATGGAGTGCTTGAGCTCCTCTATGTCTCTTCCTTGCCTTTGTTGCTCTTCTCTCATGGCTCTTTGGTCTTCTCTAATTTCATGGAGGAGGATGGAATGCTCTTAGTGCTCCATCCTTAGTTGTCCCATGTTGGAACTCAGTTCTCCTAAGGAAGCGTTAATTTTCTCTCAATAGTTTTGTGGAGGAAAATGCATCCCTTGAGGCATCTCAGGGATTTCTTGATGAGGACTTTCCTAATGCTGTTGTTGAGGTCCATGAGTGGGCTCTCTTGTTTGCTCCATCCTTTTCTTAGTGATGGGCTTATCCTCATCAATGAGGATGTCTTCCTCTATGACAAGTCCAGCTGAATTGCATAGGGTACAGATGAGATGAGAGAAGGCTAACCTTGCCAAATTAGAGGGCTTATCTGCCACCTTGTAGAGTTCTAAGGACATGATCTCATGAACTTCTACTTCCTCTCCAATCATGATGCTATGGATCATGATAGCCCGGTCTATTGTAACTTCAGACCGGTTGCTAGTAGGAATGATAGAGCGTTGGATGAACTCCAACCATCCCCTAGCCACGGGTTTGAGGTCAAAGCTTCTTAGTTGAACCGACTTGCCTCTTGAGTGTCTCTTCCATTAAGCTCCTTCCACACAAATGTCCCTAAGGACTTGGTCCATCCTTTGATCAAAGTTGAACTTTCTAGTGAAAGGGTGAGGATCTCCTCTCATCATTGGCAAGTTAAATGCCAACCTTTACATTTTTCGGACTAAAATCCAAGTAATTCCCCCGAACCATTGTGAGCCAATTCTTTGGGTTCGGGTTCATACTTTGATCATGGTTATTAGTGATCCATGCATTGGCATAGAACTCTTGAACCATTAAGATTCCAACTTGTTGGATTGGGTTGGTGAAAGCTTTCCAACCTCTTCTTTGAATCTCATGTCGGATCTCTGGATATTCACTCTTTTTGAGTTTGAAGGGGACCTCGGGAATCACCTTCTTCTTGGCCATAACTTCATAGAAGTGGTCTTGGTAGACCTTTGAAATGAATCTCTCCATCTCCCATGACTCGGAGATGGAAGCAATTGCCTTCCCTTTTCTCTTTCTAGAGGTTTCTCCAGCCTTAGGTGCCATTAATGGTTATGGAAAAATAGAAAAGCAGAGCTTTTTCCACACCAAACTTAAAAGGTTTGCTCGTCCTCGAGTGATGCACGAAAACTTATCTCTCAACAAATTTTTCTTCGGCAAATATACCGAATTGTCATCAAGTAAAAACTCACAATAGGGTGAGGTCGAATCCCACAGGGATTGATTGGTCAAGCAACTTTAATTAGAGGAATGTTCTAGTTGAGCTAAGCAGAAATTGAGTTGGGAAATTGAAGAAACTTAAATGGCGGGAAAGTAAATAACAGAAAATGTAAATGCTGGAAATAAATGACGGAAAGTAAATTGCAGAAAGTAAATTGCAGAATCTTAAATGGGGATTTGGGGAGATGAGCATAAAAGTAAATGGTAGAAGGTAAAGAGAATGGGTAAGATCAGAAATGGGGAATTTATTGGGCTTAGGAGATGTTGCATTCTTCGGATCAAATTCATTCTCATCTCTTCCTCAATCAATACATTGATTGATATCCTTTGCAATCTTAAGTAATTGGATCCCAATTCCTTGGCAACCCAATCTCTCTAAACTTAAACAATTGCCCAATTCCTTGATTTAATTTCTCATGGGAAGAGATGAAGTATGGTTACTGATTATACCACATGTATTTCCAAATCAAAGGATTGGTAGGATTCTATGTCACTATATCCATCCAAACCCCAATTTGGTCCAACATGAGAAAGCATTTCTAGCATGATCTCCTCATTCCTCTTTCAAGGATCTAAGGAGATCCAAATATGAATAGCCTCTTTTCCAAGACAACTACCCAATTGGATGAAGATTGAAAGCTTTCTAGTAAAATCAAGAAAAAAGAAAGAAGAAGAATAATGAAAACTATTATTGATCCATCAAATTACAAAAGAGCTCCCTAACCCAATGAAAAGGGGTTTAGTTGTTCAAAGTATTATAGAGAAGAGTGAATTCTAAACCCTAAAAAGAGCTCCCTAACCCAAAACTATTATAGAGAAGAGTGAATTCTGAAATTAACTAGAAGTTGCAGAGAAAGTAAAATATACAAAGTGCAGTTCTCAAGTTCCAGATCCCCATTTTAATTCAAAACTATCCCTATATATACTACTCTTCTGATCTTCTAGTTAGCTCCTCAAGTCTTGGATATGGGCCCTTGATCTTTAGTTGAAGCAGTTACAGTCTTTAGTGGGCTCAGCTTTGCTTGCAGAAAGAATGTGAGTTAGGCATGATGGGAAGTTAGTTAGGACGTTAGTGGCGTTAACGTTAAGTGTAAACTTGGGTTTGAAAGCATTAGTGACGATAACTTTGTCACTAACGTTCCAAACTAGTTGATCCACGTTAACTTCAACATTAGTGGTACTAACATAACCACTAACGTAGCCTCTTAGCCCTTCGCAAGCGTTATTGGCACTCACTTTTACCAATAACGTTGCTCCTTGTCCCTCTCTTCCACGTTAATGATCCACGATTGTGTAACTAACGTGGCCATTAATATGGGCATGCCAAAGCTTCGAGAGCGTTAGTGACACTTACCTTTGTCACTAACGCTTCAAAGTACCCCTTTCTCCCACGTTAGTGCTTCACGTTAATGGCATTAACATGACCACTAATGTGGGTATGCTTGCCATCTCCAACGTTAGTGACAAAGGTTAGTGTCACTAACGTTGGAACATCATCCCTTGCTCCACGTTACCCTTCACGTTAATGGTCTAAACGTGACCACTAACGTAGGCAATCTTGGCCTGATCCAACATTAGTGACAAAGGTGAGTGTCACTAACGTTGGAAATATCCTCTCCCTCCACGTTAGAGTTCATGTTAATTAGATTAACGTGACTCTTAACGTGGCTATGGGTGGCATTTTGGAACGTTAATGGTGCTCACTTTTACCACTAACGTTGGAGCTTTTTTTTCCTTCCACGTTAGTTCCCACGTTAGTGTAGCTAACGTGACAACTAACGTGGGTTATGATGGCTTTCGAGGGCGTTATTGGTGGTAACTTTACCACTAACGTTGCAAGCTTGCTCCCTTCCCACGTTAGTGGTCACATTAGTGAGACTAACGTGGCTACTAACGTGGCTCTTCTTTGCTTTCTTTGTCCTAAAATCAAACAAACAAGGTGCATCAAGGCTTTGTTTCAGGTCATGAGATCATGCATCATCCATTTTATCATTCAATTCACGCAAAATTCTCATGGAATCATGTAAAGTTCACAATATTTGCTTGAATCAAGATGTATGTGTATATTCACCCAAAACTTGCTTATTTACTAAGGAAATACATGAAACTATCCTAAAATAATAAAGAAAAAGGTCAGTGAAACTGGCCAAGATGCCCTGGCATCACAACACCAAACTTAAAGCTTGCTTGTCCCTAAGCAAGTACTAAAACATAAGAATGATGAATGAAAGAACAAGCGAAACAAGTTCTTATTATAGAAGTAAAGTTCTTGGTCTATGGGGTTTCATGCATAGCAACTTAGGTTCATTCCTTTACTGGTTTTTAGGTCCTCATCATGCTCTTGAATACTTGCTTGATTGCATCCTATGAGATCCTTGTTCCTTGATCTCCCCCTTCTTTTCAGGGTTTGTTGCATTCTTAGGCTAAGTGCTCTATGAGGGGGTGACTCTTTAAAATAAGCTTTCAGCCAACACTCCCGAACTAGTTGGTTCAAGGTGCTAGGTGTTGAAACACCCCTAAGGACTTACTCCCTCAAGTCTCTCTCCCCCATACATGCGCACCACAGGTATATGGTTTGTTATTTTCATTCACTTGAGGCATTGGTGTCCAGCACCTCTTTGGGTTACTAAGTGTTCTGTAGCAAGGTTGCTCTTGATAGTGGATTTTAAGTTGATAATCCCGGGTTAGTTAACCCAAGTTACCAAGTGATGAGGCACTCCTGAGAACTTATTCATCCAAGCAGATCCTTTGCACAAGAACAGCACAGATACATCCCTCAAGATTTAAACCCTTGGTGCCTAACCTTATTTCTTATTCTTTTTCTTTCTTTTTCAAACTCTCACTGTTCTTTTTCTTTTTTCTTATTAGGATCTTGTTGTTTAGCTAGTCTCAAATAATGTACTTCAAGCATAGGATTCAGAACATGTAGTTGTCTGTATACCTTGTTGGTGAACCAACTTAGCTAACTAATTACCACACCACAAACATTGGGAACTTACTTTACAAGATGAACCCTACTCTGGTTTTTCACAATATTTTCTTTTGTTTAGCTTAAAGGACAAGCATACCTTTAAGCAGGATGAAAATGAAAACAGGGAACTTAGACTAGCACACATGGACTTAAGCAAAGAAACTTTAAAGGCAGAATTGAAACTTCCTAAGCTACTATGGATGCATGTTCTGTTTCATACATGATTTTCCTTATTTAGACATTGAAAGAAAGAAAGTGAAAAGGAACTCCGCCACCTTTTACTCATGAAGGTGTCCATGCTCTCTCTCTTGTTTGTCCTCTTTGTGTCCCTCTTGATTGCTCGAATCCCCATTTCCTTTGCGCTTCTCGATCAACTTTTTCCAGAAGCCAACATCTTCCATCTTCTTCTTCAATGTTTCCTTCTATTGTTTCACCTTTTTCTCTTCTTGTTCTGTTAGGTCTTTGTGAACTGTATCATACATTGGGAACGCAGAGTGCAAATTATGCATATGTCCAGCCACATAAGTCAACCTGGCCTGAGTGTTTATGTTGAATTCTTCCCTGTGTAGTTGTCGTCCTTCATTAAGCACGTTGAACTCGTTGAATGCTTTCATCTGAGCCCCTGGGTGAGCCCTGTTCAAGTCGTCCCAAAAAAGGGAGGCATGACAGTGATTCATAATGAAAAAAATGAACTGGTTCCCACAAGAACAGTTACAGGGTGGCGCATGTGTATTGACTACAGAAGGCTCAATACAGCCACCAGAAAGGATCATTTTCCTTTACTATTCATAGACCAGATGCTAGAGAGACTAGCAGGTCATGATTATTACTGCTTTTTGGATGGCTATTCAGGCTATAACCAGATTGCAGTGGATCCCCAGGATCAAGAGAAAACAGCATTCACATGCCCATCTAGAGTGTTTGCTTATAGAAGGTTGCCATTTGGGTTATGTAATGCGCCTGCAACCTTCCAGAGATGCATGCTCTCTATTTTCTCTGACATGGTGGAAAAATTTCTAGAAGTCTTCATGGATGACTTCTCAGTATATGGAGACTCATTCAGCTCCTGTCTTGATCACTTGAAACTTGTTCTGAAAAGATGCCAAGAGACCAACCTAGTTTTGAACTGGGAAAAGTGTCACTTCATGGTGACTGAAGGAATTGTTCTTGGGCATAAAATCTCAAACAAGGGAATAGAGGTGGATCAAGCAAAAATAGAGGTAATTGAAAAATTACCACCACCTGCCAATGTTAAGGCAATCAGAAGCTTTCTAGGACATGCAGGATTCTATAGGAGGTTTATAAAGGATTTTTCAAAAATCGCAAAACCTCTAATCAATCTACTAGCTGCTGACACGCCATTTGTGTTTGACACAGCATGCCTGCAGGCGTTTGAAACACTGAAAGCTAAGCTGGTCACAGCACCAGTTATTTCTGCACCAGACTGGACATTACCATTTGAGCTAATGTGTGATGCCAGTGATCATGCCATTGGTGCAGTATTGGGACAGAGGCATGACAAGCTTCTGCATGTCATTTATTATGCCAGTCGCGTTCTAAATGATGCCCAGAAAAATTACACAACCACAGAAAAAGAACTACTTGCAGTGGTTTACGCCATTGACAAGTTCAGATCATACTTAGTAGGATCAAAAGTGATTGTGTATACTGACCATGCTGCTCTTAAATATCTACTCACAAAGCAGGATTCAAAACCCAGGCTCATCAGATGGGTATTGCTTCTGCAAGAGTTTGATATAGAAATAAGAGACAGAAAAGGGACAGAGAACCAAGTGGCTGATCATCTGTCCCGGATAGAGCCAGTGGAAGGGACGTCCCTCCCCTTTCTTGAGATCTCTGAGACGTTCCCTGATGAGCATCTATTCGCCATTCAGGAAGCACCATGGTTTGCCAATATTGCAAACTATAAAGCTGCAAGGTTCATACCCAAGGAGTACAATAGAATACAAAAGAAGAAATTAGTTACTGATGCAAAGTACTACTTGTGGGATGAACCCTATCTCTTTAAGAGATGTGCAGACGGAATTATCCGTAGGTGTGTCCCCAGAGAGGAAGCACAGATAATCCTATGGCATTGCCACGGATCTCAATATGGAGGCCATTTCGGAGGTGAGCGAACAGCCACCAAGGTCCTCCAATGTGGCTTCTATTGGCCCACACTTTATAAAGATTCCCGAGAGTTTGTACGTCATTGTGACAGTTGCCAAAGAGCTGGTAATCTGCCTCATGGTTACGCCATGCCTCAACAAGGAATCTTGGAAATTGAGTTGTTTGACGTATGGGGAATTGACTTCATGGGACCTTTTCCACCATCATATTCAAACACTTATATTCTGGTGGCAGTTGACTATGTATCAAAATGGGTTGAGGCTATTGCCACATCCACCAATGATACTAAAACAGTGCTGAAGTTCCTCCAGAAACATATCTTTAGCAGGTTTGGTGTCCCTAGAGTGTTAATCAGTGATGGGGGCACTCACTTCTGCAATAAACAGCTTTACTCTGCCATGGTTCGGTATGGAATTCGCCACAAGGTGGCCACTCCATATCATCCACAAACCAATGGGCAAGCTGAAGTCTCTAACAGAGAATTAAAGAGAATCCTGGAACGGACAGTAAATACCCGTAGAAAGGATTGGGCACGAAGCTTGGATGATGCTCTGTGGGCTTACAGAACAGCATTCAAGACCCCTATAGGGACCTCTCCATACCAACTCGTGTATGGTAAGGCATGCCACCTGCCTGTGGAACTGGAACATAAGGCCTACTAGGCAACCAGATTCCTAAACTTTGATGCCAAATTAGCAGGAGAAAAACGATTGCTCCAGCTAAATGAGCTAGAGGAATTCAGATTCACAGCTTTCGAAAATGCCAAGCTTTATAAAGAAAAATAAAAAAAATGGCATGACAGAAAGCTGTCATCTAGAATCTTTGAACCAGGACAAAAGGTCCTGTTGTTTAACTCTAGACTCAGGCTATTCCCCGGGAAACTGAAATCCCGGTGGAGGGGACCATACGTGATTACAAGTGTGTCACCATATGGTTATGTGGAGCTCCAAGATATTGATTCTGATAAGAAGTTCATTGTCAATGGACAGAGAATCAAGCATTATCTTGAAGGCAACATCGAGCAAGAATGCTCAAGGCTGAAGCTAGATTAAAAGCTCAGCAAGGTCCAGCTAAAGACAATAAAGAAGCACTTGCTGGGAGGCAACCCAGCCATGGGGCAACAATCCTCTAAGCATTTTGCCATATTTCTACTTCTATTTTTATTTGTTTATATAGAGTTCATTGACAACAAGGTAAATAATCATTTACAGAAGACCTCGGCACACAAAACAGAGTAAAAGAGCTCAATGGCAAGAAAACGCCAGTAAAGGGGCATTTTGGGCGTTCAGCGCCCAAAATGGGCATCCACTGGGCGCTGAACGCCAGTAATGGTAGCAATCTGGGCGTTCAACGCTAGAAATGGCCACCCACTGGGCGTTGAACGCCAGTAATGGCAGCAACTGGGCGCTGAACGCCCAGGAGATCAGCATTTGGGCGCTGAACGCCCAAAACAAGCAGTGTTTGGGCGTTCAAACGCCAGGAAGACAGGGAGGAGCCAAATCCATTTATCCCACACGTATTTCCATTCTAATTTCAAATTTTATGCTTCAATGCATGATTTTTACATGAACATGTCAAGAACCCTGATTTCTAAAATCCTTAATTTCAAAAAATCCATCTTTCCAAATTCAATCCAACCCTTTTCAAAATCTTTTCTGAAAACAAATCTATCTTTTTCACTCAAAAATCTTTTCAACTAATCCATATCTTTTTCAAATATCCATATTATCTTTTTCAAAATTCAGAGTTATCTTTTTCAAAAATCTATCATATCTTTTCAAAAAATTAAACTCTATCTTCTATCTTATCTTTTTCAACTCAATCTTTTTATCTTATCTCTTCCAATTTTTCGAAAATCCACCCCCCACCCCTTTAAAATTGGGTTCGGCCTCCCCCCTCCTCCATCAACAAGTGCACCTCGATCTCCTTCTATCCCTCTCCTTTCTTTTCTTTTGCTTGAGGACAAGCAAACCTCTAAGTTTGGTGTGTTTATCCGAGATCACTAAGATCATGGCTCCCAAAGGAAAACAATCTACTCCAAGAGGCAAGAAAGAGAGCGTTCCAAAACCACTTTGGAATCAAGGGAAGTTCTTATCTAAAGAACATTCAGACCATTATCTTAAAGTAATGGGTCTGAGATCAGTGATCCCGGAAGTTAGATTCGATCAGAAAGAAGACGAATATCCAGAGATCCAGGAGCAAATTCGAATCAGGAACTGGGAAGTCCTAGCTAATCCTGAAACAAAAGTAGGAAGGAACATGGTCCAGGAGTTCTATGCTAATATGTGGCAGACTGACAAGCAAAGACTATCTGGAACTGCCTGCTACGAATTTCGGACCATGGTCAGGGGAAAGATTGTTCATACCACCCCTGACAAGATCAGAGAGATATTAAAGCTACCTCAGCTAAAGGATGATCCAGACTCCTTCAACAGGAGGATGATGAGAGCAGACATTGGCCTGGATAAGATTCTAGAGGACATATGTATCCCTGGAGCCAGGTGGACCACCAACACAAAGGGCGTCCCAAATCAACTCAAGAGAGAGGATCTCAAACCAGTTGCCAGAGGATGGCTGGACTTCATTGGGCGTTCTCTGTTGCCCACTAGCAACCGTTCTGAAGTCACAGTTAAAAGAGCAGTGATGATTCATTGCATCATGACGGGGAAGGAAGTGGAGGTTCATCAGCTGATTTCCACTGAGATCTACAAGATTGCTAATAAAAATTCAAAAGAGGCCAGGTTGGCTTATCCAAGCGTGATTTCTCTGCTCTGCAAGGACGCTGGAGTCAAGATGGGAATAACTGAATATATCCTAATTGAAAAGTCAATCACCAAAGCATCAATGGAGAGACAACAAGCACAGGAGGATCCTATCAAGAAGAGAGCACAGGAATTCCTCCCAGAGATTCCTCAAGCAGAATATTGGGAATATCTTGAGACGTCTGTCACCAAGATACAGAAAGCTATGGAGCAAATAATAAAACAACAGAAGGAACACAGTCAAATGCTAACCTATATGTTTAAAGAACAAGAGGAGCAGGGGCGTGACTTAAGGGAACTGAAGCGCCAAAAGTCTTCTCTTGTAATACCAAGCATCCCAAGGATCAGAGGAACCCCCGTGCCCCCAGAATAAAGGTTGTTAATTTCCAATTTCTGCCTTAACTCTGTGACAGTGTCCTTATAAAAATTTATCTTAGAAGTCATATAATAGTAATTAGTATCTATTTGATTTTATCTCCAATTAAGCTATAGTTTATTTTTCTCATCATCATTAAACATGAATAAAATAGTAGATCTTTTGAATAAGAAGCAATAAAATTTCGAGTTTAATAAAAGAAATTCTAATTGGTTAAATGTGGTGGCAATGCTTTCTATCTTCTGAATGAATGCTTGAACAGTGCATATGTCTTTTGAATTTGTTGTTTAAGACTGTTAAATATATTGGCTCTTGAAAGAATGATGAACATGAGACATGTTATTGATAATCTGAAAAATCATAAAAATGATTCTTGAAGCAAGAAAAAGCAGCAAAGAACAAAGCTTGCAAAAAAAAAAAAAAAAAGCAAGCAGAAAAAGCCAAAAGCTCTTAAAACCAAAAGGCAAGGGCAAATAAAAAGGATCCCAAGGCTTTGAGCATCAGTGGATAGGAGGGCCTAAAGGACTAAAATCCTGGTCTAAGCGGCTAAACCAAGCTGTCCCTAACCATGTGCTTGTGGCGTGCAGGTGTCAAGTGAAAACTTGAGACTGAGCGGTTAAAGTCAAGGTCCAAAGCAAAAAGAAGAGTGTGCTTAAGAACTCTGGACACCTCTAATTGGGGACTTTAGCAAAGCTGAGTCACAATCTGAAAAGGTTCACCCAGTTATGTGTCTGTGGCATTTATGTATCCGGTAGTAATACTGGAAAACAAAGTGCTTAGGGCCACGGCCAAGACTCATAAAGAAGCTGTGTTCAAGAATCATCACACTGAACTAAGAGAATCAATAACACTATCTGAATTCTGAGTTCCTATATATGCCAATCACTCTGAGCTTCAATGGATAAAGTGAGATGCCAAAACTGTTCAGAAGCAAAAAGCTACTAGTCCCGCTCATCTAATTAGGATCTGAGCTTCAATCAAAAACTCTGAGATATTATTGCTTCTCAACCTATTAGTCTTCTATTTTATTTGTCTAGTTGCTTGAGGACAAGCAACAGTTTAAGTTTGGTGTTGTGATGAGCGGATATTTTATACGCTTTTTGGGGATAATTTCATATAGTTTTGAGTATGTTTTAGTTAGTTTTTAGTCTATTTTTATTAGTTTTTAGGAAAAATTCATATTTCTGGACTTTACTATGAGTTGTGTGTTTTTCTGTAATTTCAGGTATTTTTCTGGCTGAAATTGAAGGAGCTGAGCAAAAATCTGATTCAGGCTGAAAAAAGACTGCTGATGCTGTTGGATTCTGACCTCCCTGCACTCAAAGTGGATTTTCTGGAGCTACAGAACTCGAAATGGCATGCTTCCAATTGCGTTGGAAAGTAGACATCCAGGGCTTTCCAGCAATATATAATAATCCATACTTTGCACAAGAATAGACGACGTAAACTGGCAATCAACGCCAGTCCTCTGCCCAATTCTGGCGTCCAGCGCCAGAAAAGGATCAAAAACTGGAGTTGAACGCCCAAACTGGCACAAAAACTGGCGTTCAACTCCACAAATGGCCTCTGCACGTGAATTGCTTAAGTCTCAGCCCCAGCACACACCAAGTGGGCCCCAGCACACAGAAGTGGGCCCCAGAAGTGAATTTCTGCATCATCCATCATAGTTTATCCAATTTTTGTAAACCTAGGCTACTAGTTTAGTATTTAAACAACTTTTAGAGACTTATTTTGTATCTCATGACATTTCAGATCTAAACTTTGTATTCTCTGACGGCATGAGTCTCTAAACCCCATTGTTGGGGGTGAGGAGCT
This sequence comes from Arachis hypogaea, assembly GCF_003086295.3. Classification (NCBI taxonomy): domain Eukaryota; kingdom Viridiplantae; phylum Streptophyta; class Magnoliopsida; order Fabales; family Fabaceae; genus Arachis; species Arachis hypogaea. Next base: position 53,160,322 of record NC_092055.1, read on the forward strand.
CTGCTGTGTCTCGATGAATTAATGCAAGTATTTCTGTTTTCCATTCAAACACGCTTGTTCCTATCTAAGATGTTCATTCGCGCTTAACTGTGATGGAGGTGATGAGCTGTGACACTCATCACCTTCCTCAAATCATGAACGTGTGCCTGACAACCACCTCCGTTCTATATACGATTGAATGAGTATCTCTTAGATTCCTTAATCAGAATCTCCGTGGTATAAGCTAGAACTGATGGATGCATTCATGAGAATCCGGAAAGTCTAAACCTTGTCTGTGGTATTCCGAGTAGGATTCAAGGATTGAATGACTGTGACAGACGCAAAAGGATAGTAAATCCTATTCCAACCGGATCGAGAACCAACCGGTGATTAGCCGTGCTGTGACAGAGCGCGTGAGCGTAGTTTTCACTGGGAGGACGGAAGGTAGCCATTGACAACGGTGATCCACCAACACACAGCTTGCCATAGGAGGGCGTGCGTGCGTGAATCAGAAGACAGAGGAAAGCAGAGATTCAGAAGATAAAGCATCTCCAAAACTCCAACATATTCTCCATTACTGCACAACAAGTAATCTTTAATTTATGCTCTCTTGGTTATTCACAATTCAACTGATAAACATAATTGACTTCCTGACTAAGATTTACAAGATAACCATAGATTGCTTCAAACCAACAATCTCCGTGGGATTCGACCCTTACTCACGTGAGGTATTACTTGGACGACCCAGTGCACTTGCTGGTTAGTGGTACGCGTTGTGAAAAGTGTGATTCACAATTCGTGCACCAATGGTGATGGTGAGTTGGGGTTGGAGGGGTGAGAAGGGCTATTTTGGTTTTGATATGGATGTTGAGAGGTATTATTGGGTGGGTGTTGATATGATCTCTGTGTGGAATGTTGGTGAGTTGCATTGTTGTTGGGGTTGTAACGTCTCTGATCTTGGCCTTGATCTTGTTGATTTCTCCACCCAAATTTTAGGTGGTTCTTCCAACCAGGATTATAAGTTTTCGAGTATGGATCATGGGTTTGCCTAGGTGAGTTCCCAATATAGTTGGCTTGTTCCGGGTCACCCTCTTCCTCTGTATTCACTCATTCTTGAGCTGCTGATGAGGTGGTGACTACTGCAACTTGGTTTCTTTCCATCTTCTTGGTAAGGTCAGCCAGCTGCTTGGTGATCATCTTGTTTTGAGCCAGCAGCACGTCCATGTTGTTTAGCTTTATTACTCCTCGAGTATTGCCCCTTTCAGAAGCATAGAAGTAGTCATTCTCAGCTACAATCTCGATAACATCTATGGCTTCTTCAATGGTCTTCTTCTTGTTCAGAGATCCCCTGGATGAGTGGTCTACTGCCTTCTTTGATTCATAAGAAAGACCCTCATAGAAAATGTGTAGTTGCATCTATTCATTGAACACGTTTGGCGGGCACCTTCTTGTTAAGTCCTTAAGCCTCTCCCATGCCTCATAAAGAGTTTCACCATCTTGTTGTCTGAAGGTTTGTACCTCAGCTCTCAACCTGTTGATTTTCTGAGGAGGATAAAATCTCGCCAAGAATTTGTTTACCATATCTTCCCAGGTTGTTAAACTCTCCTTCGGGAAGGATTCCAGCCATTTAGATGCCTTATCCTTGAGCGAAAAAGGGAACAAAAGCAATCTATAAGTATTGGGATGAATACTATTAGACTTCACAGTATCACATATCCTTAGGAAGGTGGTTAGATGTTGATTTGGGTCTTCTTGGGCGCTTCCTCCGAATGCACAGTTGTTCTGAACGAGGGTGATAAGCTGGGGTTTTAGTTCAAAGTTATTGGCATGTATGGTTGGCTTTTGAATGCTACTCTCACAATTTCCTGGGTTTGGATTGATATAAGAGCCTAGAACTCTTCTCTCTTGCCCAGCATGATTTGCTGGGCCTTCTCTGGCATGGTTGTGAGCTTCTTCTTCATGGTGGTTCTCCATATTCTCCTTCATGTTTGTTTTAAAATATTCTTCCTCTTCCTCAGCACCAACGACTCTCTTCCTTCTTGCTTCCCTCCTTAATCTAAGGAAGGTCCTCTCAGGTTCGGAATCAAAGGAAGTTGAAGCCCAGCTTCTTCTACCTGTCATACAACCAACAAAGCAAAAAGCAAGAAAGAAAATAAATGAAGAAATTACTCTTGTTAGAATGGCTGTCAGTGTGAGTAGTGCAATATATCAAACAGTTAGTGGGTTAGTGAACTGAATTTTAAACAACTAAAAAAAAAAGAAACAAAACAAACGGGTAAGGGAAAAAGGGAAGAAAATAGCTAAAACTGAAAATAACTCGCTCAGATGGGGTTAAACAAAACAAATGAAAATTGCTCAATCTAGTTATCCTCCAACTTAATCATTGTTGATAGAAAATCAATCCCCGGCAACGGCGCCATAAACTTGATGCACGAAAACTTGTCTCTCAACAAATTTCCCTTTGGAAAGTATACCGAATTGTCGTCAAGTAAAAACTCACAATAGAGTAAGGTCGAATCCCACAGGGATTGATTGGTCAAGCAACTTTAATTAGAGGAATGTTCTAGTTGAGCTAATTAGAAATTGAGTTGGGAAATTACAGAAACATAAATGGCGGGAAAGTAAATAACAAAAAATGTAAATGCTGGAAATAAATGACGGAAAGTAAATTGTAGAAAGTAAATTGCAGAATCTTAAATGGGGATTTGGGGAGATGAGCATAAAAGTAAATGGCAGAAGGTAAAGAGAATGGGTAAGATCAGAAATGGGGGATTCATTGGGCTTAGGAGATGTTGCATTCTCCGGATCAAATTCATTCTCATCTCTTCCTCAATCAATGCATTCATTGATCTCCTTGGCAATCTTAAGTGATTGGATCCCAATTCCTTGGCAACCCAATTTCTCTAAGCTTGAACAATTGCCCAATTCCTTGATTTAATTGCTCATGGAAAGAGATGAAGTATGGTCACTGATTATACCACATGTATTTCCAAATCAAAGTATTGGTAGGATTATATGTCACTATATCCATCCAACCCATAATTTGGTCTAACATGAGAAAGCATTTCTAGCATGATCTCCTCATTCCTCTTATAAGGTTCCGAGGAGATCCAAATATGAATAGCCTCTTTTCCAAGACAACTACCCAATTGGATGAAGATTGAAAGCTTTCTAGTAAAATCAAGAGAAAAGAAAGAAGAAGAATAATGAAAACTATTATTGATCCATCAAATTACAACAGAGCTCCCTAACCCAATGAAAAAGGGGTTTAGTTGTTCATAACTCTAGAAATGGAAGATGATAGAGAAGAGTGCATTCTAAAATTAACTAGAAGTTACAGAGAAAGTAAAATATACAAAGTGTAGTTCTCAAGTTCCAGATCCCCATTTTAATTCAAAACTATCCCTATATATACTACTCTTTTGATCTTCTAGTTAGCTCTTTAAGTCTTGGATATGGGCCCCTAATCTTTAGTTGAAGCAGTTATAGTCTTTAGTGGGTTCAGCTTTGCTTGCAGAAAGAATGTGAGTTAGGCATGATGGAAGTTATTTAGGACGTTAGTGGCGTTAACGTTAAGTGTAAACTTGGGTTCGAAAGCATTAGTGACGATAACTTTGTCACTAACGTTCCAAACTAGTTGATCCACGTTAACTTTAACGTTAGTGGTACTAACGTAACCACTAACGTAGCCTCTTAGCCCTTTGCAAGCGTTATTGGCACTCACTTTTACCAATAACGTTGCTCCTTGTCCCTCTCTTCCACATTAATGATCCACGTTAGTGTAACTAACGTGGCCCTTAAGGTGGGCATGCCAAAGCTTCGAGGGCGTTAGTGACACTCACCTTTGTCACTAACGCTTCAAAGTGTCCCTTTCTCCCACGTTAGTGCTTCACGTTAATGTCATTAACGTGACCACTAACGTGGGTATGCTTGCCATCTCCAACGTTAGTGACAAAGGTTAGTGTCACTAACGTTGGCACATCATCCCTTGCTCCACGTTACCCTTCACGTTAGTGGTCTTAACATGACCACTAACGTAGGCAATCTTGGCCTGATCCAACGTTAGTGACAAAGGTGAGTGTCACTAACGTTGGCAATCTCTTCTCTCTCCACGTTAGAGTTCACGTTAATTAGATTAACATGACTCTTAACGTGGCTATAGGTGGCCTTTTGGTACGTTAGTGGTGCTCACTTTTACCACTAACGTTGGAGCTTCTTTTTCCTTCCATGTTAGTTCCCACGTTAGTGTAGCTAACGTGACAACTAACGTGGGTTATGATGGCTTTCGAGGGCGTTATTGGTGGTAACTTTACTACTAACGTTGCAAGCTTGCTCCCTTCCCACGTTAGTGGTCACGTTAGTGAGACTAACGTGGCTCTTCTTTGCTTCCTTTGTCCTGAAATCAAACAAACAAGGTGCATCAAAGCTTTGTTTCAGGTCATGAGATCATGCATCATCCATTTTATCATTCAATTCATGCAAAATTCTCATGGAATCATGTAAAGTTCACAATGTTTGCTTGAATCAAGATGTATGTGTATATTCACCCAAAACTTGCTTATTTACTAGGGAAATGCATGAAACTATCATAAAATAGTAAAGAAAAAGGTCAGTGAAACTGGCTAAGATGCCCTGGCATCACAGAGCAAAAGAAAAAAAGAAAGGAGTAGAATAAGAAGAAATGGAGGAGATGGAGAGTAGTAGTGTTTTCGGCCAAGGGGGTAGTAGTGTGTATGATGTGTAAAATTGAAGGTAGTGAGGATGGGTATTTATAGGGTAGGAGAGAGGGGGGAATTCAATCATGAAGGGGTTCGGGAGGGTAATGGTTTGAATTTGAATGGTGAGGTAGGTGGGGTTTATGATGGATGGATGTGAGTGGTGAAGAGAATATGGGTAAGAGGGTAGGATTTGATATGTGAAGGGTATTTGGGGAAGAGTTAATGATGGGATTGGTCAAGGGTATTTGGGGAAGAGTGTTATGGAAGGGTGTGAAGACGAGAGAAGAAGAAGTGGGGTAGGTGGGGATCCTGTGGGGTCCACAGATCCAGAGGTATCAAGGAATTCTGTTCCCTGCACCATTTTGGCGTTCAAACTCCCACAGTGTGCCAATTCTGGCGTTAAACACCAGCTCTACTACCTTTCCTGGCGTTAAATGCCAGCTCTGCTACGTTTCCTGGCATTTAACGCCAGTCTGCTGCCCATTTCGGGCGTTTAACGCCAGCCAGACGCCAGACACCCTTTTCTGACATTAAACACCCAGAGTGCTGCCCATTCTGGCGTTTAATGCCCAGAATGCTGCCAGGCTGGGCGTTAAACGCCCATTTTGCTATCCTTACTGGCGTTTAAACTCCAGTAAACTTGTCCTCCAGGGTGTGCTATTTTTTATGCTGTTTTTCATTTTGCTTTAATTTTGCAGTTGCTTTTATGACTTCACATGATCATCAACCTAAAGAAAACATAAAATGACAATGGAAAATAAATAAATATAATTAAATAACATTGGGTTGCCTCCCAACAAGTGCTTCTTTAATGTCAATAGCTTGACAGTGAGCTCTTAGAGAGCCTCACAGATACTCAGAGCTTGATGTTGGCCTCCTAACACTAAACTTAGAAGTTGAGTGTGGGCTCTGTTTGACTATGTATTGAGAGAAGCTTTTCATGCTTCCTCTCCATGGTTACAGAAGAAGATCCTTGAGCCTGAAACACAAGGTAGTCCTCATTCAATTGAAGGACTAACTCTCCTCTGTCTACATCAATCACAGCTTTTGCTGTGGCTAGGAAAGGTCTTCCAAGGATGATGGATTCATCCTCATCCTCCCCAGTGTCTAGGATTATGAAATCAGCAGGGATGTAAAAGCCTTCAACTTTCACTAAGACATCCTCTACAAGTCCATAAGCCTGTTTTCTTGAATTGTCTGCCATCTCTAGTGAGATTCTTGCAGCTTGTACCTCAAAGATCCCTAGTTTCTCCATTACAGAGAGTGGCATGAGGTTTATACTTGAACCAAGGTCACACAGAGCCTTCTTAAAGGTCATGGTGCCTATGATGCAAGGTATTAAGAACTTTCTGGGATCCGGTTTCTTCTAAGGTAATTTCTGTTGAACCAAGGTATTTATTTCATTGATGAGCAATAGAGGTTCATCCTCCCAAGTCTTATTACCAAATAACTTAGCATTCAGCTTCATGATTGCTCCTAGATACAGAGCAACTTTCTCTTCAATAATATCTTCATCTTCTTCAGAGAAAAAATACTCATCAGAGCTCATGAATGGAAAGAGTAAGTTCTGTGGAATCTCTGTCGTCTCTGTATGAGCCTCAGATTCCTTTGGTTCCTCAATAGGGAACTCCCTAGTGGCCAGTGAACGTCTATTGAGGTCTTCCTCACTGGCATTCACTGCCTTTCCCTCTTCTACAGGTTCGGCCATGTTGGACGTGTTTATGGCCTTGCACTCTCTTTTTGGGTTCTCTTCTGTATTGCTTGGGAGAGTACTAGGAGGGATTTCAGTAACTCTTTCACTCAGTTGACCCACTTGTGCCTCCAAATTTCTGATGGAGGACCTTGTTTCAGTCATGAAACTGTGAGTAGTCTTACTTAGGTCAGAGAGGCTCTGCTTAGAATTCTCTGTCTATTGCTCAGAACATGATGGAAAACGTTTGCTATTGCCAAACCTATTTCTCCCACCATTATTATTATTGAAGCCTTGTTGAGGCTTCTGTTGATCATTCCACGAGAAATTAGGATGATTCCTCCATGAAGGATTATAGGTGTTTCCATAGGATTCTCCCATGTAATTGATGAGATATTTTGATGAGAAACGAATTTCTACCAAAACACCCAAAACTAACCGGCAAGTGTACCGGGTCGTATCAAGTAATAAAAACTCACGGAAGTGAGGTCGATCCCACAGGGATTGAAGGATTGAGCAACTTTAGTTTAGTGGTTGATTTAGTCAAGCGAATCAAGTGTTGGTTGGGTGATTTGTGATTTGCAGAATGTAAATTGCATGAAATTAAAGAGAGCGGGAAAGTAAATTGCTGAAACTTAAAGGACAAGAAATTAAATGACAGAAACTTAAAGTGCAAGAAATGTAAATCGCAGAATCTTAAAGTGCAAGAAATGTAAATTGCTTGAAAAGTAAAGGGGATTGGGATGAGGATTTGCAGAATTTAAACAAGGGAAAACTAAATTGCATCAAACAGAAGAGGAAAAGGGAGTTGGGATTGAACCGGATCTTATAACAGCAAAGTAAATGAACAATGAAAGCATTAAACAGAGAATTGAAATGAGAATTTAGATCTCAGGACCCAGAGACTAGAAAACCAAGTCTAGATCTCAATGCCTTCCTAGATCCAACAAGAACAATAGCAAGGAAATTGTAAATTGCAAAGAGAATAGATGAAGTAAGTAACAGAAACGGAATTTCAATTAAGCAGTAAATAAACAGAGAGATCCAAGATTGAGATTGAAACAGAATTTCTTCAATTCTCCAATCCAAGATCCAAGACAAAAGTAAAATGAAATTGAAAGCAAATGAAAACAAGAAATTAAAGTTCACTCAGTGACAAAAGCTTCCCAAAAACTCTTATGAAAATTCTAAAAGGAAAGCTCTAAAAGAAAACTCTCCCGGAAAAGCTCCCTAAACAAATTGAATTCTATCCTATTTATACACTTTCCAAAATGATCTTCAAGCCTTGAGTTGGGCCTTTGTTCTTGGTGGAATTGGGTTGAAAGAGGCCTTGGTTGATTGCTCTTGAAGATTGAAGAAGAACCGAAGTGAACCAATTGAACCGGAAATGGAGTTAGCCAACGTTGGTCTTCAACGTTAGGGTCAAAGTTAGGGGTCTAACTTTGACCCTAACTTTTCATATCAGCAAACCACATTCTTCTGGTTTAGACGTTGGCGCCAACGTTAGGGGTCTAACTTTGACCCTAACGTTGGCCTTGCTTGGTGTGATTGGTGCCAACGTTAGCCTCCACGTTAGGGGGCTAACGTTGGCGCAAACGTTGCCTACTCCCCCATTGTGATTTAAGTGCCAACGTTAGCCTCCAAGTTAGGGGGCTAACGTTGGCGCAAACGTTGGTAGCCCAGGGAGAAACTCTCAAGTTCCAACGTTAGCCTCCAAGTTAGGGGGCTAACGTTGGGGCTAACGTTGGCTACTTCCAAAGAGTGATTCATATGCCCAACGTTAGCCTCCAAGTTAGGGGGCTAACGTTGGGGCTAACTTCATGCAACCCGGTTCAATTTTCACTTATTCCATTGTCCTCTCTTCACTCCTAGCCATTCCTCTTTGCTTCAACCTTTCTCCAAGCCTTCTTCACCTATCATTGATCAACCAAACTAATCAAAGTTTTGCTCAAAATCATGAGGTATTCAATCTTCCACAATATGCAACAAATATAGTTCAAAACCTCATGAAATGGCATGAATTCACATATGGTTGGTTCAATCAAGGGAAACATGAAAATCTACTCAATTAGCTTGCTTGTAGCTTAAGAAAGTGCATAATTCTAATGAAAACAAAAGAAAAAGACTAGCTAAAATGGGCTAGGATGACTTGTCATCACAACACCAAACTTAAAGCTTGCTTGTCCCCAAGCAAGAAATGAATTTATTAAGAAGAAAGAATGAAATGGAAGAGGAAGTTCATGCTAGCAAAGTGTTATTGATAGTTCATGGGGTTTTATGTGGATATGCAAATGCTCACTTCTTATTGACTCCTAGGCCTAGAAAGTTTCCTTCAAGTTTCAAGTGACATACTGCTATGACCTCTCATTATTCCTTTATCCTTGGCTATTACTTTATTCAAAAGCTTTATTTGAGTGTCATGTGTAGCAAGTTCATTTTCTTTTTATACTTGACACATTATTCACCATAGACACTTGGCTCACATTCCTTCTTAAAACATTGATGCCCAGCACCTCTTTGGGCTACTAAATGCTTTGTAGTTAGGTTGCTCTTGATAGTGGATTTTCAGCTGATGATCCCGGGTTAGTTAACCCAAGTCACCAAGTGTTGAGGCACTCCTAAGAGCTTACTAATCCAAGCAGATCCTAGTACAAAAACATCACAGGCATATATTTCAGAGTTCAAGCTATTGGTGTCCAGCTTTATTTCTTTTTGTTTTTCTTTTGTTTTGCCACCTTTTAGCTTTCTTTGTTCTTTCTTTCTTTTTTTTGTTTTTCTTTCTAACCAAGGAATTCTATTCAATTGAGATTCATAGACAATAGGCCACTCTCTACTTAGAAGGAGATATCTTAGCTCTTTATTCACTAAAGTGAGTTATAATGCAATCACACACACCACCACTTACTTTTATTCCACTTCTAACTAACAGAGACCATTTCACTTCACATTCAAACCGTTCTTTTTATTAAATTTAAAGATGCAGGGGACAACACATACTTCTTGTTAAGTGAAAATGAACACACAAGCCAACACATGAACTAGCTTACTTATTTTGAAATAACCAACACAATGCAAAGACTTTTAAATGACTACAAAAAAAAAAAAAAAAAAAAAAAAAATTTTAAAAACAGATTGGAATAGATAGAATGCATGTTGTGATGATCAAGGAGCAAATCCACCTTTTATTTGTCATGCCTTTTCTTTCTCCTTTCATATACTTGGCTGCTAGTGTTCCCACCATCTTTGTTTGGTGGTTCTTGATCTTGCCAAAAGCCAGCCTTGTTCATAGCCTCCTCCACTCTATCTTCAAGTCTCATAGCCCTGTTCACTTCCATCTCACTTCTCATTTTGAAAAATTCATCAAAAGTTGGGAATGCCGGATCCATGTGATGCAAATGTTCTCCAATATAGTTTAGTTTGATTTGGCTATTGACATTGTAATCGGCTTGCACTTCATACCTTGCTTCTTGGAGTGTTGTGAACTCCTTGAAGGCCTTCAAACTTTCAGCTTGCATTTGTTCCAACTTCCCAAAAGATTCATGAGATTGAAAGGCATGTTCTTCTTGCATCGCAAGAAATCTTGACTCGAATTCATTTTGTTTGTTGATTATTCTCAGCTCTCTTTCTTCTTGTGCTTGTTGGTTTTGCATGTACAGAGAATGATATTCCTCTTGCCTTGCTTGGATTCTTGTGTATTGCTGAGATAACCTCCCTATTGCTTCTTGCATTTGAGTCATGTCCATATTGCCTTGTGAGAAAAAGTGTGGCTGTTCCTCCTCCTCTTGTGGCTCTTCTTCCATGTGGGGCTCATCTTCTTCCATTTGCTCTTCTCTTTCCCTTCCTCCATGTGGCCTTCGGCCTTGGTGTGCTTCAAGGGGCATCGTCATTCGTTCAATAGTTATGGGCATGCCTTGGCTTAGCCACATTGGATTCTCCTCTTCCAATGGAACTTTGGCCTTTGCACACAACTTCCAAATGGTGCTTGGATAGTACAACCAAGATCCGGCCGAATTTTTTTCAGCTATCTTTAGGATGTCTCTTGCAAGGATCTCATGAACTCTTATCTCTCCACCCACCATGATACAATGCAGCATTAAGGCTCTCTCCCTGTTAACTTCTGAGGTGTTCACTGTCCCCAGAATTGACCTTTTCATCAACTCATACCATCCTTTTGCCTCCGGAATGAGGTTACATCTCTTCAAGAACTTGTATCTGTTCTTGTCATCTCCCTCCCATCTTGAGTTCTCAAAACAAATGTCTCTTGCAATCTCTTCATAATTTTGATCCTCAGTCAATCTTTGTTGGTATCCCGGTTCATCAAAGCGCACTGACTTTAGTTTCAAAACTTTCTTGATTGCATCTGGGCCAAAGTCTACTTCCACCCCACGCACATAGCTCTTGTACGTTGGGGGTTCACGCATGTCAATCCTTGGGGCATTTGCATAAAACTCTCTTATAATATTGGCATTAATTCGAGAGATTGGTGATGTAAGTTCCTCCCATCTCCTCTTCCGGATCTTGTTCTTTATTTCTTGACACCCATCATCCGGCAACATGAATGGAATCTCAGGATAAATTTTTTTCTCGTTCATCCATTGAATTTGCATTTGATGAGACCAAGACTTGAACTTCCATTGGTCATACTCATGTGTTTCTTCCTCTACTATTGGATCTTTTCCTTTTCGTCGTTTGGTTCTTGAGGAGGATGCCATAATCACTTGGTTGGTTGAGAGGGAATGTGGAGAGTGTTGGAGAGTTTGATGTGTGGTTGGAGGAAAAAAGAGGTTCGGACTGAACTTGCTATGGAATTATGAAGAGAAGATTGAGTGTTTGGAGTTTAAAGTAAAAGAAAAGGTTGCACAAGACTTGTAATGTTGAGGAGTGATTCGGTCATGTGCATGGCTTGAAGGTGGTATGCTTTTATATGAGAAATAGAGGGCTAGGATGCAATTAAGCACCATGGGGATCAAGGGTGTGCATGTATGGATGAATGAAGACAAAATTTGCTCCTTCCCTAGCCTTTGCCGTGATCATTTTCAATGAGGGGCAGATTTCTTCCTTGAAGCATGTGATATGATTTTGTCCTTATGCTAAGCTTTCTTTTGTCTTGTCCTTCTTTTCATTGAAGATTCTTTGACCTCCTAGTCATCACAACAAGACACATGCATTAGTCTTATCCCACCGTAGCAATATTATTCTTTTTAGTTAAAAATATGTGAACTATCAATTCTTATCTCATGTGAGCCGTGACACTTCCTTTGGGGGACACCAAACTTGATGTTTGGTAATATATAAGGAAAATGAGTTTCTTCCTCCAATTAGTGAAGTTTAAATGTTCATAAGAATTGTTTTCATCATACTTTTCTTTTTCTCTTTTTTTTTTTTTTTTTTTTTTCATGAAGGATTAATTGTATCCTTGAATTGGTGCATCAAGGTTTGATGAACACCAAACTTGCTTCTTGTCAAAGGGTTCATCACAATTAATACCTTCATTAAAAGAAAATTCTATTTATAAGGTTTTGAAAAAAATGACAAATGTATGATTATTGATGCATGAATTTCAGATTCTCATGAAGCTATGTGGACACCAAACTTAGTGTTCGGCCATATGCTCTATCAAAACATTTTAAGCATGTAAAACAAAATTCTTTATGATATTGGTTAGGTGTGCTTAAAGATATATCAACTTAGCATATGTTTCAAAATAGTGCATGCAATAAGTGGACATGTTCATGAAAAGAGAAAAGAATTCATGCATCAGGTGACCATAGTTTATTGAATGTAAAATGACAAGAATCTTAAAGCATGGGTTGCCTCCCATGGAGCGCTCTTTTATTGTCACTAGCTTGACATTGAAGCTTTCTTTTATGGTGGTTGATGACTGTAGTGCCTCAACTTGTCCCCTCTGATCGTGAGCTTCTTCTTTGTTCCTTGGTGCTCTATCTCAGCATGTTCTAGTGATAATATTTTGCTCACAGTGTAGTAATCGTTAGTCTGTTGGTCTGTTCCCAGTTGTTGATAGACTAACTGCACTTTGTCACCTTTGAAGAGCCCTTCTGTTGGGATTTTTTTGTTCTTCCACCCCTTTTTGATTCTGTTTTTGTTTTTCTTCCTTCCTTTTGTTAATTCTTCTTCTTTGAAAACAGGCTCCCTTTTGAAATTTCTTTTCTTAGTTGCCAATACTACAATGTTCCCTTGAGCTTCTTCATTACTTTGCACAGTCTCTTTCTCTTTTTGGCCTGCTGTATCGTCTATCTCTTGCTTGGGAGGGCAGTTGTTGTTTGTCTTGTTGATTTCCTCCCTCCACTGCAGATTCTCCTTGTCTGTTTCTGTACCATCCTTCTTTTCATTACTGTTCGGTGTTTCTGGTAGTACACTCAGAGTGATACTTTCATTATGCATCCTGAGGGTTAATTCTCCTTGCTCTATGTCTATGATGGCCCTAGCAGTGGCTAAAAACGGTCTTCCCAGTATAATGGAATCGCCCTCATCCTGATTCGAATCCAGGATCACAAAATCTGCTGGGAAGATGAATCTGTCTACTTTGACTAGAAGGTTCTCAATTATACCACTGGGGCATATCACTGATTTGTCCACCAATTCTAGAGACATCTGTACCGGTTTTACCTCTTTTATGCCTAACTTTTTCACTAGAGAAGCAGGCATCAGATTGATACTAGCTCCCAAGTCACACATCGCCTTCTTGATAGTCATACTGCCAATGGCGCAGGGTAGAAAGAAACTCCCAGGGTCCTCAAGTTTGGGAGGAAGTCCCTTCTGGATTAGTGCTCTGCATTCCTCAGTGAGCAGTACAGTTTCATTAACTTGCCAACTCCTCTTCTTGTTGATAAGTTCCTTCAAGAACTTTGCGTACAGGGGCATTTGCTCAAGTGCTTCAGTTAAGGGAATATTGATTTCTAACTTCTTGAAGATTTCAAGAAATTTTGGGAAGTGTTGGTCCTTAGTTTCCTTGTTAAACCTTTGAGGATATGGCAAGGGAGGAGTGAAGTTATTTCCCTGCCTTTGGTCCTCAGTTGGCTCTTCAATTACTTCCTTTCCCTTTCTTGATTTTTGTGGCTGATCTTCTTTTTCTTGAGCTTGATCCTGAGTTGGCTTGCTTGCTGCCTCCTTCTTGTCATTGACTTTCTCTTCTTCAGCTTGTTTCTTGTCACTTTCCTTTGGCTTCTTGGTTGCTTCTTCATTTTTCACCAAGACTTTTCCACTCCTCAATTGTATTGCCTTGCATTCTTCCTTAGGATTTGGGATTATGTCACTTGGCAGTGAGCTTGAAGATTTCTCAACAGAAATCTGTTTGGAGATTTGCCCAATTTGCCTCTCTAGGCTCTTCATGGAGGCTTCATGGTTCTTGGTTGTCATTTCTTGGTGTTTCCACATTTTGTCTATCAAGGTTTCCAAGTTGGTGAGTCTTTGAGATTCAGGTGATGCTTGTGGTGGGTTGTGAAATGTGGATGGTGGATGGTAGGCATTTTGGTTGGTGGGTTGGTTATTAGATTGGTAATGGTTGGGGTTGGAGTAGTTGTTTTGAGGTTTTCTGTAGGGGTTTTGGTTGGTTTGCTGCTGGTTGTGGTTTTGGTTGTTTCTTAAAGTGTTTTGGTTTGAGTTTCTCTGCCATGGTTGTTGATTTTGGTTGTGATTGTCTCCCCACCTAAGGTTTGGGTGGTTCTTCCAAGAAGGGTTGTAAGTGTCACCATATACTTCATTTGGCCCAGAATTTTGGTTGTGCATGTATTGGACTTGTTCTTGTTGTTGCTCCTCTTGAGTCTCTTCACTCTGACCCCATGTGGTTGATGGCTGGCTAGTGTTGACTGCTGCAACTTGGAGACTGTCAATCCTCTTAGCCATTTGCTCAAATTGTTGTTGAAATTGCTGCTGCATCATCTTGTTTTGAGCTAGGATTGAATCCACTCCGTCTAGTTCCATTACTCCTCTTCTTTGTGATGGTTGGCGGCTTCTTTGATGAGCAAAGAAATATTGATTGTTGGCCACCATGTCCACAAGATTCTGAGCTTCCTCAGCAGTTTTCATTAGTTGTAGTGAACCTCCAGCAGAATGATCTAATGCCTCCTGAGATTTCAATGTCAGGCCTTCATAGAAATTTTGCAGCACATCCCATTCATTGAACATCTCTGGAGGGCACTTTCTGATTAAGGCTTTGTACCTCTCCCATGCTTCATACAAGGATTCAGCATCTAATTGTGTGAATGTCTGCACCTCAGTTTTCAGCCTGATGACTCTCTGGGGTGGATAGAATTTGGCTAGAAATTTAGCCACCAAGTCATCCCAACTAGTGATACTTGCTTGGGGAAAAGTTTCAAGCCATTGTGCAGCCTTATCCCTTAATGAGAACGGGAACAGCAGAAGCTTGTAAGTCTCAGGATTCACACCATTGGATTTGACAGTGTCACAGATCCTCAAGAAGGTAGATAGATGTTGATTTGGATCCTCCAATGGTCCTCCTCCAAATGAGCAGTTATTCTGGACCAATGTGATGAGTTGTGGCTTCAGTTCAAAGTTATTTGCATTGACATTAGGGGTGAGAATGCTGCTTCCACAATGTCTAGCATTTGCAAAAGTATAGGAAGCCAATACTCTCCTCTGTTGTGGTGGATTATTAACTCCTTCTCCTGGATTAGATGTATCTCCTTCCATCTCGTGGTATTCTTCCTCAGATTCTTCTTCTCCAACAATACTTTTCCCTCTTTCGGCTCTTCTTAACCTCCTGAGAGTTCTTTCGTCTTGTTCATGAAAATTGGGTATGGCTCTTTGTGTACCTGACATACAAGCAGAACATAAGAGCACACAAACCAGTGATACTTCAATCTACTGCTAGAATGAAGTTTTAGTTAGCTTAAGCAAAAATTCAAACAGTTAGTGGGTTAATCAAAGGTTAAAGAAAAATAAAGAAAAAGTGCTTGATCTAGATTACCACCTCACTTAATCATTGTCAATCTAATCAATCCCCGGCAACGGCGCCAAAAACATGATGAGATATTTTGATGAGAAACGAATTTCTACCAAAACACCCAAAACTAACCGGCAAGTGTACCGGGTCGTATCAAGTAATAAAAACTCACGGAAGTGAGGTCGATCCCACAGGGATTGAAGGATTGAGCAACTTTAGTTTAGTGGTTGATTTAGTCAAGCGAATCAAGTGTTGGTTGGGTGATTTGTGATTTGCAGAATGTAAATTGCATGAAATTAAAGAGAGCGGGAAAGTAAATTGCTGAAACTTAAAGGACAAGAAATTAAATGACAGAAACTTAAAGTGCAAGAAATGTAAATCGCAGAATCTTAAAGTGCAAGAAATGTAAATTGCTTGAAAAGTAAAGGGGATTGGGATGAGGATTTGCAGAATTTAAACAAGGGAAAACTAAATTGCATCAAACAGAAGAGGAAAAGGGAGTTGGGATTGAACCGGATCTTATAACAGCAAAGTAAATGAACAATGAAAGCATTAAACAGAGAATTGAAATGAGAATTTAGATCTCAGGACCCAGAGACTAGAAAACCAAGTCTAGATCTCAATGCCTTCCTAGATCCAACAAGAACAATAGCAAGGAAATTGTAAATTGCAAAGAGAATAGATGAAGTAAGTAACAGAAACGGAATTTCAATTAAGCAGTAAATAAACAGAGAGATCCAAGATTGAGATTGAAACAGAATTTCTTCAATTCTCCAATCCAAGATCCAAGACAAAAGTAAAATGAAATTGAAAGCAAATGAAAACAAGAAATTAAAGTTCACTCAGTGACAAAAGCTTCCCAAAAACTCTTATGAAAATTCTAAAAGGAAAGCTCTAAAAGAAAACTCTCCCGGAAAAGCTCCCTAAACAAATTGAATTCTATCCTATTTATACACTTTCCAAAATGATCTTCAAGCCTTGAGTTGGGCCTTTGTTCTTGGTGGAATTGGGTTGAAAGAGGCCTTGGTTGATTGCTCTTGAAGATTGAAGAAGAACCGAAGTGAACCAATTGAACCGGAAATGGAGTTAGCCAACGTTGGTCTTCAACGTTAGGGTCAAAGTTAGGGGTCTAACTTTGACCCTAACTTTTCATATCAGCAAACCACATTCTTCTGGTTTAGACGTTGGCGCCAACGTTAGGGGTCTAACTTTGACCCTAACGTTGGCCTTGCTTGGTGTGATTGGTGCCAACGTTAGCCTCCACGTTAGGGGGCTAACGTTGGCGCAAACGTTGCCTACTCCCCCATTGTGATTTAAGTGCCAACGTTAGCCTCCAAGTTAGGGGGCTAACGTTGGCGCAAACGTTGGTAGCCCAGGGAGAAACTCTCAAGTTCCAACGTTAGCCTCCAAGTTAGGGGCTAACGTTGGGGCTAACGTTGGCTACTTCCAAAGAGTGATTCATATGCCCAACGTTAGCCTCCAAGTTAGGGGGCTAACGTTGGGGCTAACTTCATGCAACCCGGTTCAATTTTCACTTATTCCATTGTCCTCTCTTCACTCCTAGCCATTCCTCTTTGCTTCAACCTTTCTCCAAGCCTTCTTCACCTATCATTGATCAACCAAACTAATCAAAGTTTTGCTCAAAATCATGAGGTATTCAATCTTCCACAATATGCAACAAATATAGTTCAAAACCTCATGAAATGGCATGAATTCACATATGGTTGGTTCAATCAAGGGAAACATGAAAATCTACTCAATTAGCTTGCTTGTAGCTTAAGAAAGTGCATAATTCTAATGAAAACAAAAGAAAAAGACTAGCTAAAATGGGCTAGGATGACTTGTCATCAGTAATTCACCTCTTCCATTGTAGGGTTCTCAGGGTCATAAGCTTCTTCTTCAAAGGAAGCTTCTTTAATACTGCCGGATGCAGGTTGCATTCCAGTCAGAGTCTGAGAAATCATATTGACTTGCTGAGTCAATATTTTATTCTAAGCCAATATGGCATTCAGAGTATCAATCTCAAGAACTCCTTTCTTCTGAGTCACCCCATTATTCAAAGGATTTCTTTCAGAAGTATACATGAACTGGTTATTTGCAACCATTTCAATGAGTTCCTGGGATTCTGCAGGCGTCTTTTTCAGATGAAGAGATCCACTAGCAGAGTGGTCCAATGACATATTGGACAATTCAGACAGACCATCATAGAATATACATAAGATGCTCCATTCTGAAAGCATGTCAGAAGGATACCTTCTGATCAATTGCTTGTATCTTTCCCAAGCTTTATAGAGGGATTCACCTTCCTTCTGTCTGAAGGTTTGGACTTCCACTCTAAGCTTGCTCAACTTTTGAGGTGGAAAGAATTTGGCCAAGAAGACATTGACCAGCTTTTCCCAAGAGTTCAGGCTTTCTTTAGGTTGTAAGTCCAACCATGTCCTAGCTCTGTCTCTTACAGCAAAGGGGAAAGCATAAGTCTGTAGACCTCAGGATTAACCCCATTGGTCTTAACAGTGTCACAGATTTGCAAGAATTCAGCTAAGAACTGATAAGGATCTTCTAATGGAAGTCCATGAAACTTGCAATTCTACTGAATTAGAGAAACTAATTAAGGCTTAAGCTCAAAGTTGTTTACTCCAATTGCAGGAATTGAGATGCTTCTTCCATAGAAGTCAGAAGTGGGTTCAGTAAAGTCACCAAGCATCTTCCTTGCATCTCCATCATTGTTGTTATTTTCGGCTGCCATGTCTTCTTTATTTTCGAAAATTTCTGTTAGGTACTCTCCAGAATGTTATGCTTTAGCTTGTCTTAGCTTCCTCTTCAAAGTCCTTTCAGGTTCAGGATCAGCTTCAACAAGAATGTTCTTATCCTTGCTCCTGCTCATATGAAAAAGAAGAGAACAGAAAAGAATAAGAATCCTCTATGTCACAGTATAGAGATTCCTTTATGTGAGTAGAAGAATAGAAGAAATAAGAATGAAGAATGGAGAAGAAGAATTCGAACACAGAGAGAGGGAGAGGGTTCGAATTATAAGAAGAAGAGAAGTGATAGTAAATAAATAGATAAATAGAAAGAGAGGAGAGATGGAGGAAATTCGAAAGTTCATTAAAAGGAAAAGGAAAATATTTTTTGTTTTTATTTTAATTATTAGTTATAATTCGAATTTAAGAAGGACAATAAAATAAAATTAGAATTTAAAACAATTAGTCAATTAAAAAGAATTTTGAAAAAAAGGGTTAGTGATTTTCGAAAACCAGAGAGAGAAAAGTAGTTAGGTGGTTTTAAAAAAGATATGATTGGAATAGAAAACTTTTAAAATCAAAGAAAAAGTCAAGTAGTTAATTGAAAAAGATTTGAAAATTAATTTTGAAAAGATATGATTGAAAATCATTTTGAAAAAGATTTGAAAAGGAAATTAAAAAGATTTGATTTTTGAAATTAAAGTTGATTACTTGAGTAACAAGAAACTAAAAGATATAATTCTAGAATTTAAATATTGATCCTTTCTTAATAGGCAAGTAAAAACTTGAAAATTTTTTTGAATCTAAACATTAATTGTTAGTGATAATTTCGAAAATATGAAATAAAAAGTAAGAAAAAAATTTTGAAAATCAATTTTAAGATTTTCGAAAAACATGAAAAAAATAAAAAATATTTTATTTTTGAAAAAGATTTGAAAAGATAGAATTTTTAGTTTGAAATTTTGACTTGACTAACAAGAAACAAAAAAAAAATTTTTGACCA
The DNA here is from genome assembly GCF_003086295.3 of Arachis hypogaea. Lineage (NCBI taxonomy): Eukaryota > Viridiplantae > Streptophyta > Magnoliopsida > Fabales > Fabaceae > Arachis > Arachis hypogaea. The sequence goes on from NC_092055.1 coordinate 53,179,376, forward strand.
AATCAACTCAAAATTTCGAAAGTTATGAGCAAAACAAGGGAAAGATATTATTTTTGATTATTTTGAATTAATGAAGGAAGTGAAAAACACAAAAAGACACAAAACATAAGAATTTAGGATCAAAACAAGTAATGCATGCAAAAACACTTTGAATGCCAAGATGAACACCAAGAACACTTTGAAGATCATGATGAACATCAAGAACATATTTTTGAAAATTTTTAAGAAAAGAAAGGCATGCAAGACACCAAACATAAGAATTTTTAAACCTTATGATGACAAGTCATCTTAGCCTAGTTTCACTAGTCTTTTTCTTTTGTTTTCACTTGAATTATGCACTTTCTTGAGCTACAAGTAAGCTAATTTGGGTAGATTTTCATGCTTCCTTTGATTGAATCAACCATGTATGAATTCATGCTATTTCATGAGGTTTTAGGCTATAATTGTCACATATTATGATAAAATGAATATCTCATGATTTTAAGCATAGCTTTGATGTGTTTGGTTGATTAATGATAGGTGAAGAAAGCTTGGAGAAAGGTTGAAGCAAGAAGGAATGGCTAGAGAGTAAAGAGAGGACAATGGAATAAGTGAAAATGAACCAGGAAGCAAAAAGCTGGACCAGAAGTTAGCCTCAAACTTTTGCACAAACTTTTGGGTGAAAAGTTAGCCCCAACATTAGCCCCTAACTTTGTGGCTAACGTTGGCATGAGAAAAACACTCCCTGGGCACTAAAAGTTTGTGCCAACGTTAGCCCCTAACTTTGTGGCTAACGTTGGCATGAGAAAAACACTCCCTGGGCACCAAAAGTTTGCGCCAACGTTAGCCTCTAACTTTTGGGCTAACGTTGGCGCATGAAAAACACAAAGGGGGAGCAAAAGTTTGCGCCAACGTTAGCCTCTAACTTTTGGGCTAACATTGGCGCCATAAGTGCACTAAGGAAGGCCAACGTTGGAGCAAAAGTTAGACCCCTAACTTTTGCACCAACGTGGGTATCAGCAAAACATGGGGGCTGATATGAAAAGTTGGACCAAAAGTTTGCCTCAAACTTTTGGTCAAACTTTTACTCAAACTTTTGCAAAACTCCAACCCGGTTCACTTGGTTCACTTTGGTTCCTCTCCAAACTCCAAGAGCAATCAACCAAGGCCTTTCTCAACCCAATTCCACCAAGAGCAAAGGCCCAACTCAAGGCTTGAAGATCATTTGAAGAAAGTGTATAAATAGGATAGAATTCAAGTTCTTAAGGGAGCTTTCCTTTTTAGTTTTCATAATAGTTTCCGGAGAGCTTTGGATATTGAGTGATCTTTAATTTCTTAGTTTCGGGGAAGGAGAATTCCACTCTCTTCCTCTTAGTTTTATTGCTTTCAATTTCAATTGCAATTGTATTGGATCTTGGGTTGGAGAATTGAAGGAATTCTGTTTCAATCTCATTCGAAGATCTCTCTGTTTCTTCTACTGCTTATTGAATTTAATTTCTGTTAATTGTTCTTCATCTACTTTCTTTGCAATTTACAATTCCTTTGCAATTGTTCTTGTTGGATCTAGGAAGGCATTGAGATCTAGACTTGGTTATCTAGTCTCTTGGGTCCTGAGATCCGGATTCCCCATTTCCCATTCCCTGTTTACTGTTTTCATGCTTATTTACAATTCTGTTTTCAGATCCGGTTCAATCCGAGTGTTCTTTTATTTCTCTGTTGGTTGCAATTTACTTTCCCTCGTTTAATTTCTGCAAATCCAACTCCCAATTCCCTTTACAATTCAAGCTATTTACACTTCTTGCACTTTAAGATTCTGCAATTTACATTTCTTGCGTTCTAAGTTTCTGCCATTTAATTTCTTGTTCTTTAAGATTCAGCATTTAAATTCCTGTTCTCTTTAATTTCATGTCAATTACCCATTCCCTTTACTTTCCATGCAATTTAAATTT